>NC_088221.1:29153763-29218763 GCF_036934945.1 Oncorhynchus masou masou
TCTCTCCTACTCCTCCTGTCTCTCCTACTCCTCCTGTCTCTCCTACACCTCCTCTCTCCCCTACTCCTCCTGTCTTTCCTACTCCTCCTGTCTCTCCTACACCTCCTGTCTCCCCTACTCCTCCTGTCTCTCCTACTCCTCCTGTCTCTCCTACTCCTCCTGTCTCCCATACTCCTCCTGTCTCCCATACTCCTCCTGTCTCCCCTACTCCTCCTGTCTTTCCTACTCCTCCTGTCTCCCCTACTCCTCCTGTCTTTCCTACTCCTCCTGTCTCTCCTACTCCTCCTGTCTCCCCTACTCCTCCTGTCTCTCCTACTCCTCCTGTCTCTCCTACTCCTCCTGTCTCCCCTACTCCTCCTGTCTCCCCTACTCCTCCTGTCTCTCCTACTCCTCCTGTCTCCCCTACTCCCTCCCCCTGTCTGTCCCCCCTACTCCTCCTGTCTCTCCTACTCCTCCTGTCTCCCCTACTCCTCCTGTCTCTCCTACTCCCTGTCTCCCCCTACTCCTCCTGTCTCTCCTACTCCTCCTGTCTCCCCTACTCCTCCTGTCTCTCCTACTCCTCCTGTCTCTCCTACTCCTCCTGACTCTCCTACTCCTCCTGTCTCTCCTACTCCTCCTGACTCTCCTACTCCTCCTGTCTCTCCTACTCCTCCTGACTCTCCTACTCCTCCTGTCTCCTCCTGACTCCTCCTGTCTCCCTACTCCTCCCTCCTCCTGTCTCTCCTACTCCTCCTGTCTCCCCTACTCCTCCTGTCTCCCCTACTCCTCCTGTCTCCCCTACTCCTCCTGTCTCCCCTACTCCTCCTGTCTCCCCCTACTCCTCCTGTCTCCCCTACTCCTCCTGTCTCCCCTACTCCTCCTGTCTCCCCTACTCCTCCTGTCTCCCCCTACTCCTCCTCTCCCCTACTCCTCCTGTCTCCCCTACTCCTCCTGTCTCTCCTACTCCTCCTGTCTCTCCTACTCCTCCTGTCTCCCTACTCCTCCTGTCTCTCCTACTCCTCCTGTCTCCCCTACTCCTCCTGTCTCCCCTACTCCTCCTGTCTCCCCTACTCCTCCTGTCTCCCCTACTCCTCCTGTCTCCCCTACTCCTCCTGTCTCCCCTACTCCTCCTGTCTCCCCTACTCCTCCTGTCTCCCCTACTCCTCCTGTCTCTCCTGTCTACTCCTCCTGTCTCCCCTACTCCTCCTGTCACCCCTACTCCTCCTGTTTCCCCTACTCCTCCTGTCTCCCCTACTCCTCCTGTCTCCCCTACTCCTCCTGTCTCTCCTACTCCTCCTGTCTCCCCTACTCCTCCTGTCTCTCCTACTCCACCAGGCCAGTAATAGAGTGGAATCCATCTGGTTTCAGATCTGTTTCTTAGTTCAATATTTCCTTACAATAACTGCAATTTACAGTATTATTTTATAGCCATTATATAGCTGTGCCATGAATTAGTCCACATTGTCTGTTTGCTCTCAGTTGTAATAGCTGTGTTACTGTAGAATTAACAAACTAGTTGACCCTTCTAATAGATTGAACAGAGCAGCATGGAAGACTGGACGGAGTGTTTTATTGAATGACACTGTAGTTATGGATTGTTCCGTGGGTCCTGTTACTCTGTGACTTCCCTATTTAAGAATGTAATCCAGAAATGGGTTACGGTTAGGGTGACTCTTCATTCTTTTCCAGTCCTTTGTAGTTCACTGGATATTATTTGATATATTCCCATATGTTATTGTAATATAATGACATATTTGAATTGATTTTAAACACATCAGCTAGACATTCTCCTAACATTACTCTTTATTTAATGTTCTCTTCTCTGTAACTGGGGCTATTGGGCTAGGTTTCATCTAGGTCATTTTAAGTTCACAGGCCATTGAGTCATCAGTTATTTTCTTAATACACACGTGTGTAGACACAGTAACATGCACACACACATTCAGATGTAATAGGTTATTTTATTATCATCATAGACTGCATCTTTCTTGGATTAATTTATGATTTTTTGTGAGGTAATTATATTATAGTTGTACCCTTTAATGTGTTATCTCTTTAAAGATAAACATGCAAATATTTCAATATTTGTGATACGATTCAGTGTGATAAGACTCAGTGGGATATGACTCAGTGAAATATGACTCAGTGGGATATGACTCAGTGAAATATGACTCAGTGGGATATGACTCAGTGGGATATGACTCAGTGGGATATGACTCAGTGAAATATGACTCAGTGGGATAAGACTCAGTGGGATATGACTCAGTGAGATATGACTCAGTGAAATATGACTCAGTGGGATATGACTCAGTGGGATATGACTCAGTGGGATATGACTCAGTGGGATTAGACTCCGTGGGATATGACTCAGTGGGATAAGACTCAGTGGGATATGACTCAGTGAAATATGACTCAGTGGGATATGACTCAGTGGGATATGACTCAGTGGGATATGACTCAGTGGGATATGACTCAGTGAAATATGACTCAGTGAAGTGAAATATGACTCAGTGGGATATGACTCAGTGGGATATGACTCAGTGGGATATGACTCAGTGAAATATGACTCAGTGAAGTGAAATATGACTCAGTGAAATATGACTCAGTGGGATATGACTCAGTGGGATATGACTCAGTGAAATATGACTCAGTGAAGTGAAATATGACTCAGTGAAGTGAAATATGACTCAGTGAAATATGACTCAGTGGGATATGACTCAGTGGGATATGACTCAGTGGCATAACTATTTTTTGCTAATTGCCGCTTTTATGTATTGGGCTTTTAAATATGGTTTAATGATAGATTGTAATGCAATTTATATTATCTCAGTTGTCTTTGAAATCCTTTATCTTTATATGTTAGTTTAAACCTAGAAACTATAAGGCTGCTCATAGATGCATTCAAATACTGAAAAATATGCTGTGGTTTCTGAAGAGACGAGGCAGAAACCATCTTTGTCCAGCCATATTGTAATCTTAGAATCTTTACGAGGCAGAAACCAGCTTTGTCCAGCCATATTGTAATCTTAGAATCTTTACGAGGCAGAAACCAGCTTTGTCCAGCCATATTGTAATCTTAGAATCTTTACGAGGCAGAAACCAGCTTTGTCCAGCCATATTGTAATCTTAGAATCTTTACGAGGCAGAAACCAGCTTTGTCCAGCCATATTGTAATCTTAGAATCTTTACGAGGCAGAAACCAGCTTTGTCCAGCCATATTGTAATCTTAGAATCTTTACGAGGCAGAAACCAGCTTTGTCCAGCCATATTGTAATCTTAGAATCTTTACGAGGCAGAAACCAGCTTTGTCCAGCCATATTGTAGCCATATTGTAATCTTAGAATCTTTACGAGGCAGAAACCAGCTTTGTCCAGCCATATTGTAATCTTAGAATCTTTACGAGGCAGAAACCAGCTTTGTCCAGCCATATTGTAATCTTAGAATCTTTACGAGGCAGAAACCAGCTTTGTCCAGCCATATTGTAATCTTAGAATCTTTACAAGGCAGAAACCAGCTTTGTCCAGCCATATTGTAATCTTAGAATCTTTACGAGGCAGAAACCAGCTTTGTCCAGCCATATTGTAATCTTAGAATCTTTACGAGGCAGAAACCAGCTTTGTCCAGCCATATTGTAATCTTAGAATCTTTACGAGGCAGAAACTAGCTTTGTCCAGCCATATTGTAATCTTAGAATCTTTACGAGGCAGAAACCAGCTTTGTCCAGCCATATTGTAATCTTAGAATCTTTGACGTCTTTGCATCGACGTCGTCAAATATTGTTACAATTTTTGTCTTCCGAAAACTAACAATCCAATAAATTAATCAGCGGGAACAAATTGAACATACACTGAACATGTTGGGCCAAGGCTTTGACGGTAAACAACGCAAATTGCAATTAATGCAATTTCATTGCTTCAAATGATATGGGGTGGAAAAATCACTTGACTTTTTCCTTGTGGAATTTTGTATAATGATTAGGAGACATTCAAGACCATTTAAAGTGGAAATCATACAATCTGTCATTTAGAAGAAAAAAATATTGTATTGCATGTCAACAATGGTTAATGGATGATTAACCTGTTCCTATTGTTGAAATGAATTCCCGTCAACACAGTGGGAGGAAGACATGAATGAAACTGATGGAGAGAGAATGGAACACAGCAGGCTCTAATGGGGTGGAGATTGGAATCCGCAGGCTGTGGGGGGCGGGGCTTGTTTCCAGGAGATGGCTCGGGCAGGTCTGTGGGTCATGCTGTTTTTATTGGACTATAAGGTTGACCCCCTCACGACCCCTGATTGGCCTCTGACCCGGGCAGTCATACCATATCAAACTACTGATGCGCACAGCCTTTCAGAGGGAGATTAGTATTGCCTGCCCCGCTGATTGACATCAGACTTAGGAACCCACGGCATGGTACAGCTCAGATCAATACTGTAATATGTCTATTATACCAGTAATCAATAAAATGATGTTGAACTCTTTTATGACAATATTGCAGTTAGAAAACATTGTGGGGATAGGATTTGTGGCCCTCACCACATCACTTTATTTACTGTAGCAGAATAGGTCTATAGATTGTACTTCTATGGCATTCCATATAGTCCATTCTGCACACAACAACTCAACTAACCATCACATACATCAGACTGGACAGCTATTACTACCAGCTCTGGTCTGGTAGACAGACAGTCAGCAGCTTCTTTCCTGGCTCAACCTCAGTGACCATAGAGACAGAACTATGGGAGGATGTGGACAGTTTCCCATTTTCCATGAAGGATTATCATTCGTCTGCACAATATAAGCCTTATTTTTCCATGAAGCAAGGGATACGTATATTGATTGCCGCCAGTGGACAGTTTCATCGTTCAATCATGTATTCATTATGGGGGAAGACTCAGAAGGTTGCTGATAGAAAGTTCTATAGTATTTAACATAATTTGACCTGTGTTGGCAGCATTTTGCTCTGTCCGTCTGGCTGTAGGAACCTCATCCTCTCTAGAACCCCCCCCTGTCGGCTCAGCTCGACTCGGCTCAGCCCGGCTTGGCCCAGCTTCACACAGTGCTGCCAACCTCACTGTAACACTCACACAGACAGCTCTCTCTCTCTCTTTCATCCACAACTTGCCTAATTACTGAGTTTCTCTACACCGGACAGGATAGTTTGCGGCACAAAGAACTTTCTAGTTATTGTGCCCGGAAAAGCAGGGGAAAGCCTGGAGAGGCAGGGAGAGGCAGGGAGTAGGAAGAAAGAGCTTGGCATGCAAACACACTGTTCGGATAAACACAACATGCTGAAATGACTCCCTGCCAAGTCATCAGCACACGCCAGTGAGTCAGGACATACCTCACTTCATCATCTGTTACACAAAGAACCTCCTCCAGAATGTTTCATAATATTGGATTGCATGTTTATGTTAAACTGGATGTTGTGGATCAAGGGATATGGCAAGAACTAGACAAAAATAAGAAATGTAAGATAAGAAACTATTATTGTCATTCAAATGTTAATTACAAAATTCTGAATTATTATGATTCAAATTATTATTATTGACTTTAAGATGTAAAATAAATATATCATAGATCACTAATGAACATCAATGCACCCACTTTTGCTAATACTTTTGCTAATACTTTTGCTAATATGTTTGCTAATACATTTTTGTTGCTCATTTTCTAGTTCCTTTTCATTTTTGATTTGTATGAATAAATTACATTTTATTGAGAACACTTTAAATTTAAGCTCACATGTTTATCCTTTTAACATTGTTTTTTATTGTGGTTCTAAAAATGTACATTATGATGTTTACTTTTTATTTTATATTTGGAACTTTTTTTGAAGTAAATGAAAAACTATAATATGATCAGTCCATTAGTATTTTTTCTGTATTTAATTATCAAACAATAAGACACCTAAATAATAGCAATATTTTTTTAAATAATAACAATATTTTTAAAATAATAATATTTTTAAAATAATAACAATATATTTTTTTGCAATGTTTCCCTACGGTGTGTATTCAAGGACAAAAAGTATGGAAAATACCGGCTCACATAATGCATTATGTTTAAGGAGAGTGATGGTGACAGTAATCAATAGAAAGTGATTTCTCTCAGAAAGAATTTGATACATCAGAAGGTTGTTTAGTGTAGCTTTGTGGTTCCCACACAGCCAGCCGTTTATTCATCCAGCCAATGCAGCTCTGTAAGCATAAATCCACTGGTCTGTCGTGGTTCTGCCCGACTCGGCCTGACCGCGTGTGTGTCCGTGTGGATGGCCCATCGTTGTGTCTGACCAGGGCTCTATAAGTCCACCCTCACTCACTCCTGCTCGGAGACAGATGGGAATTCTCCCAATCCGGGGCGTGCCACATGCATGCATCCATCATGGCAGCTCTCTGGTTTTCCAGTGATTTACAGCTCCCGGTGCCGCCCTGCTGTCCGGTAGGGGCTGACCATGGCCGCTGCACCACCCCAGCCTGACCCTCTGCTGATACACTGTGGCATTAACCACCACAGACAGCCTAGAGATCACGAATGGCTTGCAACGGGTTTGTGGAGTTTGTGTGTTTGTAATTCGGTGTGTGTGAGAGAATGTATTAGCATGTTTACTTACAAACTAATATGCATTTGAGTGTGTGTGTGTGTCGGTGTGTGTCGGTGTGTGTCGGTGTGTGCGCTCATGTATTTGTGTGTGTGCGTGCGTGTGTGCTCATGTATATGTGTGTGTGTGTGCTCATGTATATGTGTGTGTGTGTGTGTGTGTGTGTGTGTGTGTGTGTGTGTGTGTGTGTGTGTGTGTGTGTGTGTGTGTGTGTGTGTGTGTGTGTGTGTGTGTGTGTGTGTGTGTGTGTGTGTGTGTGTGGTTAATCATTAAGTTCCGAGCTCTGTTCGTTTTGGAGCGCCGTCCATCCTTTTGCCACAAAGAGGGTTTTGCGCCAAACAGCTTAGAATCACACACACACACACTCTCACACACACACATAACCACACACACAGCTTAGAATCAGCGCCGCTTTGAAGTGTTCTAATCCTTCCTCTACCTTCAAACAACCTCTCCTGAATCTGACCAGACCGAACGGCTCACGCCAGCCGGATTCACTTCCACAGCTCAATCTGAACACATTTCACTGCATTAGCAGATCAGCTCAAGTCCTTAATGTCATTTGATATGAACACTGGTCTGGGTTCTATTCTAATGGCTGGGATCCGAGTTGTTGGTGAGAGCTGGCTGCAAACCTACGTGCAGTATGTGTGTTTGTGTTCTCTGTATTTGCCACAGATGAAAAAATAAGTGAGTCACTTTTACAGCACCACTCACAGCACCAATCTATTCAGTGCAGACATAATCTGCATGACAACATGCCTGCATGACTACTACATCACAGTTCCTGGGCCACATACCCACACCTACAGGATGACCTTCATGTTTGACTTCCTCAGTAAATCTCCAAATGATTTATTTTATAGACTCTTCTTAGCACAGTTACCGTAAAGATTTATTAACTTCTTCTTCATGGTACTCATCAAACCTTACTTTAATGGGGGTTACTTGCTTTCTCCTCGTCTCTCTCTCTCTCCCTTCCTATCTCTCTCCACCAATCCCATGCCAGATGGGGTCAGTGGTGCGTCATAGGAGAGCTTCCATTGGTTGGGTTGGTCCTGTAGCTGGAGAGGGCCAGGGGCACCGTTACAGAACGTTCACATAGAAATATGATTATAGAGTGAAATCCAATTCCCTATTCCAAACCAGAAAGAACAATGCATTTCTATCTGAATAGACTGCACTCTATCATTGGACCCTTTTAAGCCCCATCTCTCAGTGAGGTGCTTTGCGCCGTCTCTCTTTGTGTGTCTCTGTTGGTGCCGCTCGGCGGTTGGAGCTAGCGTGTGTACATTGGCTCACTTCTCCCTCTCTGAGATAGAGCCAAACTTACCCTGTTTCTCTCTCTCATCCCTTCCTGAGCCAATCGTCTCTTCTTTATGTTTCTGTATTTCTTTCTTTGCTCTCTCTTTCCCTCTGAGCCAGCTACAGCCTCTAAAAGAATCGCAGGATTCTGATGCAGTTGTGTAAACCGCACATCAAAGACCCACATTGTCAATACCACTGTTATGTTTTGTGTTGTTTTCTTTGTGTGATTGTGTCCTTTTTTATATTTTCCGTTGTGTGATGTGTATGTGACAGATACATATAACTGCTTCTGTCAACGTACGAGCAAAATAAAAACAGAGTTAGTTGTTAAAATGGTTGTGAAGGTTTGGCCCTGGATAGGTTTATATTCCTCCAGCTGTCCAGGTGACTTTCTTCACTGGATATCAGGCTCTTATGTTCTATTCTCTCTTCTATTTTCTTGACGATCAGCCTTGGAAGTGAAATGCAGGACAGCCTTGAAAGGAGCTTAGTAAAGATCCTGATACTCCCCAGTTCTCTCTCTCTCCCCAGTTCTCTCTCTCTCCCCAGTTCTCTCTCTCTCTCCATTTCTCTCTCTCTCCCCAGTTCTCTCTCTCTCTCCATTTCTCTCTCTCCATTTCTCTCTCTCTCTCCATTTCTCTCTCTCTCTCCATTTCTCTCTCTCTCTCCATTTCTCTCTCTCTCTCCATTCTCTCTCTCTCTCTCTCCATCTCGCTCTCTCTCCATTTCTCTCTCTCTCTCCATCTCGCTCTCTCTCTCCATTTTTTCTCTCCATTTCTCTCTCTCCATCTCTCTCTCCTCTCTCTCTCCCATTTCTCTCTCTCTCCATTTCTCTCTCTCTCTCCATTTCTCTCTCTCTCTCCATCTCTCTCTCTCCCCATTTCTCTCTCTCTCCCCAGTTCTCTCTCTCTCTCCATTTCTCTCTCTCTCCAGTTCTCTCTCTCTCCATCTCTCCATTTCTCTCTCTCTCCATTTCTCCTCTCTCTCTCCATCTCTCTCCCCATTTCTCTCTCTCTCCATTTCTCTCTCTCTCCCCAGTTCTCTCTCTCTCTCCATTTCTCTCTCTCTCTCCATTTCTCTCTCTCTCTCCATTTCTCTCTCTCTCTCCATTCTCTCCTCTCTCTCTCCATTTCTCTCTCTCTCTCCATTTCTCTCTCTCTCTCCATTTTCTCTCTCTCTCTCCATTTTCTCTCTCTCTCTCCATTTCTCTCTTCTCCATTTCCTCTCTCTCTCCATTTCTCCCCCCTCTCTCTCCACCTCCTTCTCTCTCTCTCTCCATTTCTCTCTCTCTCTCCATTTCTCTCTCTCTCTCCATTTCTCTCTCTCTCTCCATTTCTCTCTCTCTCCACTTCTCTTTCTCACCTCCTCCTTCTCTCCACCCCCCCTCTCTCTCTCCATATGTCTCTCTTTCTCCACCTCCCCTCTATCCCTGTCTCCTCTCCCTCTACAAACCTTCATCCCTCTCTCTTTCGTCATCCCTCTCTCCCCACTCTCTCCCTCTGCCAACATTCCTCTCCAGGATAATCAATATTGTAGTTTTTCCTCCTATTGGTGTTCCTGATGGTTTGGCCAGACAGACGCTGGACACTGTAGCGAACAAAAGTAACAAAATAACAACATAATCCAGACAAAAGGTTATGTCTGTGCCCGTCCGTGTACGAGTGTGTCCGTGTGTGTGATGTCTGTGTCCGTCTGTGCCCGTCCGTGTCTGAGTGTGTCCGTGTGTGTGATGTCTGTGTCCGTCTGTGCCCGTCCGTGTACGAGTGTGTCCGTGTGTGTGATGTCTGTGTCCGTCTGTGCCCGCCCGTGTCCGTGTGTGTGATGTCTGTGTCCGTCTGTGCCCGTCCTTGTACGAGTGTGTCCGTGTGTGTGATGCCTGTGTCCGTCTGTGCCCGTCCATGAACGAGTGTGTCCGTGTGTGTCCGTGTGTGTCCGTGTGTGTGTCTGTCTGTGCCCGTCCGTGTCCGAGTGTGTCCGTGTCTGTATCTGTCTGTGCCCGTCCGTGTCCGAGTGTGTCCGTGTGTGTGTCTGTGTGTGTGTCCGTGTGTGTGTGTCTGTCTGGGTCTGTGTGTGTGTCCGTACGTGTGTGTATGAGTGTGTCCGTGTCTGGGTGTGTGTGTGTGTGTGTGTGTGTGTGTGTGTGTGTGTGTGTGTCTGTGTGTGTGTGTTTCTGGGTGTGTGTGCGCGCCTGTGTGTTTCTGGGTGTGTGTGTGTGTTGTGTGTCTGTGTGTGTATGTGTGTGTGTATGTGTGTGTATGTGTGTGTCTGTGTGTGTGTGTGTATAGTGTATATGTGTGTGTGTATTGTGTGTCTGTGTGTGTCTGTGTCTGTGTGTGTGTCTATGCGTGTGTGTGTGTGTGTGTGTGTGTCGTGTATTTGTGTGTGTGTGTATTGTGTATTTGTGTGTGTGTATGTGTATATATGTGTGTTTGCCTGTATTTATCTTCGTGTGTGTCAGTGTGTCTATGTATGTGTGTGTCTCTGTGTGTGTGTGTGTATGTGTGTGTGTGTGTGTGCGTGTCTCTCTCTGTGCGTGTGTGTGTCTTTTTGTGAGTGTGTCTGTGTGTGTCTGTGTGTGTCTGTTTGTCTGTGTGAGTCTGTGTGTGTGTATGTATGTATGTGTCTGTGTGTGTGTCTGTATGTGTGTCTGTGTGTGTCTGTGTGTGTGTTTGTGTGTACGTGTGCATGTGTGTGTGTTTGTGTGCGCGTGTGTGTGTTTGTGCGTGTTTTTCTGTGTGTGCCTGTGTGTGCGTATGTCTGTATGTGGGCTTATCTGTGTGTGTCTGTGTATGTGTCTGTATGTTTGTTAATCTGTGTGTGCCTTTGTGTGTGTGTCTGTGTGTGTCTGTTTGTGTGTGTGTCTGTGTGTATTTATCTGTGTGTGTCTTTGTGTGTGTGTGTGTGTGTCTGTCTGTTTACGTCTGTGTGTGTGTGTGTGTCTTTGTGTGTGTGTCTTTGTCTGTGTCTGTGTGTGTGTCTTTGTCTGTGTCTGTGTGTGTGTCTATGTGTGTGTGTGTGTGTGTATGTGTGTCTGTGTGTGTTTATCTGTGTGTGTCTGTGTGCTTGTGTGTGTGTTTCTGTATGTGTGTACTTGTCTGTGTGTGTCTCTCTGTGTGTGTGTGTGTGTGTGTGTGTGTCTGTCTGCGTCTGTGTGTGTGTGTGTTTGTGTTTGTCTGTATGTATGTGTGTGTGTGTGTGTGTGTGTGTGTGTCTGTCTGGGTGTGTCTGTCTGTGTCTGTGTGTGTGTGTGTCTGTGTGTGTGTATGTGTTTGTGTTTGTCTCTGTGTGTGTTGTGACTGTATGTGTGTTTTTGTCTGTGTCTGTGTATGTGTGTGTGTATGTGTGTGTCTGTTTGTGTCTTTGTATATCTGTGTGTGTGTCTCTGTGTGTGTCTGTCTTTTTGTGTGTGTGTGTCTGTGGGTGTCTGTGTGTGTGTATTGTGTATATGTGTGTGTGTGTATTGTGTATATATGTGTGTGTGTGTGTTAAGTGTATATGTGTGTGCCTGTGTGTGTATGTGTGTGTGTTTGTCTATGTGTGTCTGTGTGTGTGTGTCTGTCGGTGTGCGTCTGTGTGTGTGTGTCTGTCGGTGTGCGTCTGTGTGCCTTAGTGCGTGTGTGTGTGTGTGGGTGTTTGTGTGTGTGTCTGTGTGTCTGTGTGTGTGTGACTGTATTGCATATATGTTTGTGTGTGTGTGTGCGTGAAGTAGCGTCATGCCAAAGCATTCCTGCTCACCAATACCATAACAAATAATTGTGCCGACAGAGATGGTCGCCTCGCTTCAGGTCCTTGGGAAACTATGCAGTAATTGGTATTTTTATGTATTATATCGTTTTATATATTTTATATATTTTTATATATTATATATCATTATTTTTTATTGTATTTGAAAACATTATTTCTTAATCTGTTAGCCCAGAAAATCTCAAGTGTTATTATTTACATCCGTGAAGAACTATCGGATATAAAAGCAACGTCAACTTTCCAAAAGACACAACCAGAAATACGACTTTCCAAAAGACAACCAGAAATACGACATTCCAAAAGACACAACCAGAAATACGACTTTCCAAAAGACAACCAGAAATACGACATTCCAAAAGACACAACCAGAAATACGACATTCCAAAAGACACAACCAGAAATACGACTTTCCAAAAGACACAACCAGAAATAAGACTTTCCAAAAGACAACCAGAAATACGACTTTCCAAAAGACACAATCAGAAATACGACTTTCCAAAAGACACAACCAGAAATACGACTTTCCAAAAGACACAACCAGAAATACGACTTTCCAAAAGACAACCAGAAATACGACTTTCCAAAAGACACAACCAGAAATAAGACTTTCCAAAAGATGCCTTATGATTAATGAGTCAATCATAACAAAATACAGGAAATTAAGTCCTTTTGTTCACCTGACATAGAATTACTTACAATCAAATGTTGACCACACTATGTACCAAGAGAATTCTCTTCGAATATAGTCACTGCCGTGTATACCCCCAAGCAGATACATCAACGTCCCGAAAGAACTTCATTGGACTCTATGTGAACTCTATGTGAACTGAAACCATTCATCCTCGGGCTGAATTTATTGTCGCTGGGGATTTTATTAACAAAACTAATCTGAGGACAAGGCTTCCTAAATTCTATCAGCATATCAAATGCGCGACACGGGCTGGTAGCATTCTTGACCATTGCCACTCTAAATTTTGCGGTGCATACAAAAACCACCCCCACCCTCACTTCGGCAAATCTGACCATGACTCTGTTTTGTTGCTCCTAGCCTAAATTAAAACAGGAAACGCAGGTGCTCAGGTCTATCCAACGCTGGTCTGACCAATCGGATTCCACGCTTCAAGATTACTTCATTCACGTGGACTGGGATATGTTCCGGGTAGCCTCAGACAACAACATTGATGTATACGCTGACTCGGTGAGTGAGTTATTAGCAAGTGAATCGGTGATGTTGTACCCACTGTGACTATTAAAACCTTCCCTAACGAGAAACCGTGGATTGATGACGCAAAATTGAGAGCACGAACAACCGCTTTTAATCAGGGCAAGGCAACTGAAAACATGACCGAATACAAAAAGTGTATCTATTCCCTCCACAAGGCAATCAAAAAAGCAAAGCATAGAGTCACACTTCAACGGCTCAAACCCAAGACGTATATGGCAGGGTCTACAGTCAATCACGGATTACAAAAAGAAAACCAGCCCCGTCGCGGACATTGACGTCTTGCTCCCAGACAAATTAAGCAACTTCTTTGCTTGCTTTGAGTACAATAGTGTGCCACTGATACGGCCCACCACCAAAGCCTGTGGGCTCTCCTTCACCATGGCCAACATGAGTAAAACATTTAAATGTGTTAACCCTCACAAGGCTGCCAGCCTGGACGGCATCCCTTTCCGCGTCCTCAGAGCATGCGCAGACCAGCAGGCTGGTGTGTTTACAGACATATTATATCAATCCTTATCCAAGTCTGCTGTGTCCACATGCTTCAATATGGCCACCATTGTTCCTGATCCCAAGAAAGCTATGGTAACTGAACTAAATGACTATCACCCCGTAGCACTCATGTCTGTCATCATGAAGTGATTTGAGAGACTGGTCAAGGATCATATCACCTCCACCCTACCTGATACCCTATACCCACTCCAATTTGCTTACCGCCCCAATAGGTCCACAGACGACGCGATCACCATCATACTGCATACTGACCTATCCCATCTGGACAAGAGGAATACCTATGTAAGAATGCTGTTCATTGACTACAGCTCAGCATTCAACACTATAGTACCCTTCAAACTCATCATTAAGCTCGAGACCCTGGGTCTTGACCCCATCCTGTACAACTGGGTCCTGGACTTTCTGATGGGCCGCCCCCAGCTGGTGAGATAGGAAACAACATCTCCATCCCGCTGATACTCAACTCTGGGACCCCACAAGGGTGCGTTCTCAGCCCCTCCTGTACTCCCTGTTCACCCATGTCTGCGTGGCCATGCACGCCTCCAACTCAATCATCAAGTTTGCAGAAGGGACTACAGTGGAAGGCTTGATTACCAACAACGACAAGACGGCCTACAGGGAGGAGGTGAGGGCACTCAGAGTGTGGTGTCAGGAAAATAACCTCTCACTCAACGTCAACAAAACAAAGTAGATGATTGTGGACTTCAGGAAACAGCAGAGGGAGCAACCCCCATCCACATCGACGGGACAGCAGTGGAAAGGTGATATGGTCCACCCGCACAGACAGCATGGTGAAGAAGGCGCAGCAGCGCCTCTTCAACCTCAGGGGCTGAAGAAATTTGGGTTGTCACCAAAAACACTCACAAACTTTTACAGATGCACAAGCGAGAGCATCCTGTCGGGTTGTATCACAACTTGGTACGGCAGCTGCACCGCCCACAGCCGCAAGGCTCTTCCGTGGGTAGTGCTGTTTGTACAACTTATCACCGGGTGAAACTACCTGCCCTTCAGGACACCTACAGCACCTGAGTCGCAGGAAGGCCTAAAAGATTATCAAGGACAACAACCAACCAAGCCCCTGCCTGTTCACCCCGCTATCATCCAGAAGGTGAGGTCAGTACAGGTGTATCAAAGCAGGGACCGAGAGACTGAAAAACAGCTTCTATCTCAAGGCCATCAGACTATTCAACAGCCATCACTTACATAGAGTGGCTGCTGCCAACATACAGACTCAAATCTCTTGCCACTTTAATGCAATAAATTGATTTAATAAAGGTATCACCAGTCACTTTAAATAACACCACTTTAATCATTTCTATATACAGTGCCTTGCGAAAGTATTGCCCCCTTGAACTTTGCGACCTTTTGCCACATTTCAGGCTTCAAACATAAAGATATAAAACTGTATTTTTTTGTGAAGAATCACAAAAATCACCAATTTTTCAGTTTTTGATTTGTTAAAAAAGTTTGAAATATCCAATAAATGTCGTTCCACTTCATGATTGTGTCCCACTTGTTGTTGATTCTTCACAAAAAAATACAGTTTTATATCTTTATGTTTGAAGCCTGAAATGTGGCAAAAGGTCGCAAAGTTCAAGGGGGCCGAATACTTTCGCAAGGCACTATATCCTTCATTACTTATCTCATATGTATATACTGTACTCTATACCATCTACTGCATCTTGCCTATGCCGTTATGCTCATCCATATATTTATATGTACATATTCTTATTCATCCCTTTACACTTGTGTGTTTATGGTTGTTGTGTGTTTAAGGTTGTTGTGAAATTGTTAGATTACTTGTTAGATATTACTGCACTGTCGGAACTAGAAGCACAAGCATTTTGCTACACTCACATTAACATTTGCTAACCATGTGTTTGTGACCAATACAATTTGATTTGATTTGGGGCTGTAAACTGTGACGTCCTCTCCTGTCAGACAGCTAAAGAATGAACACTGCTCTGTCATTGGACTAATTAGAAATGATTAATTATAAGTGTGGAATAAACATTCCACACACTGGCCAGAAGCAGTTAGTTAACGTTTCCACAACAAATGAACTGACTGGGACTGAATAGGAGACTTGGAACCCTCTCAAAGTATAATAGCATCACAGTAATGGTTTGGTTCAAATGTAATTTAGTAATAACTGTCTGAAACCCTATCTCTTTAAAGATTATCTTCCAGAAATCTCACTTGTCTTTTCCTCCTACCACTGACTTTTCTGATAACTACTTTATTAAGGGAAAATGTACTTGCTGGTATTATAATATGTGTCATCTAGCTATCTTAAGATGAGTGTCTGCTAAATGACTAAAATGTAAATGTAATTTACAGCATTCCACACCTAAAATGTCTAAACCGTGCGTGGAAAGGGGGATACCTACTCAGTTGTACACTGAAATGTGTATTTGTATTTGTATTTCACTGCCTTAATTGACATCCACATCATCAGTCTGTTAACTGCCTTGCTCAGGGGCAGAACAACAGATTTGACCTGGTCAGCATGGGGTTTCCTTACAGTTACTGGCCCAACGCTCTAACCTCTAGGCTACCTGCCGAGGCAGGTACCAGTTGTACCATCACATTCATGCCCTCAACACAAATCTTGAACTTTAGCCAAAAAACAACATTTCTATGTTGCTACGCATGTCAGGAGTGATTTGTTCTCATGGTGCAATAGATGAAGGTTGACTGATAGGAAGTAGACAATCAGGTAGGCAATTAAACTGAAATCCCCTCTCGTCATCCTCCTTCCTCTTCCTTTCCTTTCCTTTCCTCCCCCTCCCCTCCCCTCCCCCTCCCCTCCCCCTCCCCTCCCCTCCCCCCCTCCCCTCCCCCCCTCCCCTCCCCCCCCCTCCCCTCCCCCTCCCTCCCCTCCTTCCCCTCCCCTCCCCTCCCCCTCCCCTCCCCTCCCCTCCCCCTCCCCTCTACTTCCTCCTCCTCCTCCTCCTCCTCTTCCATCACCCCCTATCAACAGGAAACGTTACTGAAGTGAACTCCTGATCACCCTGATAAACCTCTGGGCTAATTAAACAGGCAGAGAGATACAATATGTGTGTGTACGTGCTTGCATGTGTATGTGTGTCTGTGTGTGTGTGTTTGCTTAATCTGTGTCTCTTTATCTCTCCAGCTCCTGAATGCTGAGCGTTGAATGCAGTGTGCTGAGAGCTCAATGCTCCACAGTGAAAAGACTATTTAAATGTGACGGTCCCTGGGATTAGTGGGCTAGGTAACGAGGACGCCAGAACAACCAACCAGAGAGGTGAACCCGGGGACAGAGAGAGAAACACACAGAGATGCACAGAGAGGAGGATGTATATGAAAAATAGAAAAATGGTGCCAGCTTAATTATCCCCAAGACTATCTCAATGCTTTTATAGTTACACTTTAAAGTTTCTCCCACTTTTGATTGTCAAGTTTTATCAAAGATGTTTTCAGTCCCCCAAAACTCAGATCAAATGGCCTGGAGTTTCAAACACCTCACATTTCCTCTCCTCACAGTCATTATCTGGAAGGAGAATTATAAGACTCTTAACTGACTCATGAAAACATGAAAACTTTAGTCTCCTTTAATGCTAGTTCTTATCTGCAGTAAGTCCATCAGCTGTACTAAAGCAGACAGAGAGCTGTCTCTTTCCCTCTCTACTACTCTCTCTACTACTCTCTCTCTCTCTACTACTCTCTCTCTACTACTTCCTCTCTACTACTCTCTCTCTACTACTCTCTCTCTACTACTCTCTCTCTACTCCTCTCTCTCGACTACTCTCTCTCTACTACTCTCCCTCTCTAGTACTCTCTAGTACTCTCTACTACTCTCTCTACTACTCTCTCTACTACTCTCTCTACTACCCTCTCTCTACTACTCCTTCTCTACTGCTCTCTCTACTACTCTCTCTCTACTACTCTCTCTCTCTACTACTCTCTCTCTACTACTCTGTCTCTCTACTACTCTCTCTACTACTCTCTCTCTACTACTCCCTCTCTAATACTCTCTACTGCTCTCTCTGCTACTCTTTCTCTACTACCTCTCTCTACTACTCTCTCTCTACTACTCTCTCTCTACTACTCTGTCTTGACTACTCTCTCTCTAGTACTCTCTAGTACTCTCTCTACTACTCTCTCTACTACTCTCTCTCTACTACTCTCTCTACTACCCTCTCTCTACTACTCCCTCTCTACTACTCTCTCTCTACTACTCTCTCTCTACTACTCTCTCTCTACTCTCTCTCTCTCTACTACTCTCTCTCTCTACTACTCTCTCCCTCTACTACTCTCTCTCTACTACTCTCTCTCTACTACTCTCTCTACTACCCCTCTCTAATACTCTCTACTACTCTCTCTGCTACTCTTTCTCTACTACCCTCTCTCTACTACTCTCTCTCTACTACTCCCTCTCTACTACTCTCTCTACTACTCCCTCTCTACTACTCTCTCTCTACCACTCTCTCTCTGCTACTCTCTCTACTACTCCCTCTCTACTACTCTCTGTCTACTACTCTCTCTCCACTACTCTCTCTCTCTAGTACTCTCTCTAGTACTCTCTCTACTACTCTCTCTCTACTACTCTCTCTCTACTACTCCCTCTTCTACTGCTCTCTCTCTACTACTCTCTCTCTCTACTACTCTCTCTACTACTCTCTCTCTCTACTCTCTCTCTCTACTACTCTCTCTACTACTCTGTCTCTCTACTACTCTCTCTCTACTACTCCCTCTCTAATACTCTCTCTACTGCTCTCTCTGCTACTCTTTCTCTACTACCCTCTCTCTACTACTCTCTCTCTACTACTCCCTCTCTACTATTCTCTCTCTACTACTCTCTCTCTACTACTCTCTCTCTCTACTACTCTCTCTCGACTACTCTCTCTCTACTACTCTCTCTCTAGTACTCTCTAGTACTCTCTCTCTACTACTCTCTCTAGTACTCTCTCTACTACTCTCTCTACTACTCTCTACTACTCTCTCTCTACTACTTTCTCTCTCTCTACTACTCTCTCTCTACTACTCTCTCTCTACTACTCCCTCTCTACTACTCTCTCTCTACCACTCTCTCTCTACTACTCTCTCTGCTACTCTCTCTCTACTACTCTCTCTCTACTACTCTCTGTCTACTACTCTCTCTCTACTACTCCCTCTCTACTACTCTCTCTACTACTCCCTCTCTACTACTCTCTCTCTACCACTCTCTCTCTACTACACTCTCTCTGCTACTCTCTCTCTACTACTCTCTCTGCTACTCTCTCTCTACTACTCCCTCTCTACTACTCTCTCTCTACCACTCTCTCTACTACTCTCTCTCTACTACTCTCTCTACTACCCTCTCTACTACTACTCTCTCTACTCTCTCTACTACCCTCTCTCTACTACTCTCTGTCTACTACTCTCTCTCCACTCCTTTCCTATCTCCGTCGGACTGCAGACGCTTCTAATCCTTTCGCCTTTGATTCCTCAACGGACAGAGGCTTAATGAGCATGTGCAAAAGCACAGCGCCCATCACCTTCTTTACGGCCACACACACTGACACAAACGCACACACACACACACACACACACACACACACACACACACACTACACACACACACACACACACACACACACACACACACACACACACACACACACACACACACACACACACACACACAACAAACACCCACACACACACACACACACTGAACAAATGAACAAACACACCAAACACATGCATGCAAACACACACACACAAACACTCAGACACACTGCATAAACACTCACACCAAACACACACACAAACGCACACAAAACACACACATAAGATAATGTGGCTCCATAGAGACACATGCTTTATAAGTTGAGAGAATCAGCAGTAGAAGGTACAGAACAGGTCAGGCCATCAGGCCATTATGCCTGGGTTTGTTTTTGTGTTTATTCAGTGTTTCTGTTTGTCATGCATTCAGCAGTCAGTATACATTTACATTACATTTAAGTCATTTAGCAGACGCTCTTATCCAGAGCGACTTACAAATTGGTGAATTCACCTTCTGACATCAGTGGAACAGCCACTTTACAATAGTGCATCTAAATCATTTAAGGGGGGGTGTGAGAAGGATTACTTTATCCTATCCTAGGTATTCCTTGAAGAGGTGGGGTTTCAGGTGTCTCCGGAAGGTGGTGATTGACTCCGCTGTCCTGGCGTCGTGAGGGAGTTTGTTCCATCATTGGGGGGCCAGAGCCGCGAACAGTTTTGACTGGGCTGAGCGGGAACTGTACTTCCTCAGTGGTAGGGAGGCGAGCAGGCCAGAGGTGGATGAACGCAGTGCCCTTGTTTGGGTGTAGGGCCTGATCAGAGCCTGGACACACACACACCCCTCACAGCTCCGTAGGCAAGCACCATGGTCTTGTAGCGGATGCGAGCTTCAACTGGAAGCCAGTGGAGAGAGCGGAGGAGCGGGGTGACGGGAGAGAACTTGGGAAGGTTGAACACCAGACGGGCTGTGGCGTTCTGGATGAGTTGTAGGGGTTTAATGGCACAGGCAGGGAGCCCAGCCAACAGCGAGTTGCAGTAATCCAGACGGGAGATGACAAGTGCCTAGATTAGGACCTGCGCCGCTTCCTGTGTGAGGCAGGGTCGTTCTCTGCAGATGTTGTAGAGCATAAACCTACAGGAACGGGCCACCGCCTTGATGTTAGTTGAGAACGACAGGGTGTTGTCCAGGATCACGCCAAGGTTCTTAGCGCTCTGGGAGGAGGACACAATGGAGTTGTCAACCGTGATGGCGAGATCATGGAACGGGCAGTCCTTCCCCGGGAGGAAGAGCAGCTCCGTCTTGCCGAGGTTCAGCTTGAGGTGGTGATCCGTCATCCACACTGATATGTCTGCCAGACATGCAGAGATGCGACGCCACCTGGTCATCAGAAGGGGGAAAGGAGAAGATTAATTGTGTGTCGTCTGCATAGCAATGATAGGAGAGACCATGTGAGGTTATGACAGAGCCAAGTGACTTGGTGTATAGCGAGAATAGGAGAGGGCCTAGAACAGAGCCCTGGGGGACACCAGTGGTGAGAGCGCGTGGCGAGGAGACAGATTCCCGCCACGCCACCTGGTAGGAGCGACCTGTCAAGTAGGACGCAATCAGGCCGGAGATGCCCAACTCGGAGAGGGTGGAGAGGAGGATCTGATGGTTCACAGTATCGAAGGCAGCCGATAGGTCTAGAAGGATGAGAGCAGAGGAGAGGGAGTTAGCATTTAGCAGTGCGGAGTGCCTATATTTTATTACAGTTTTTTTCAATTGCTAACATGCATTGGTCAAAACTGAAGTCACATTGTCAAAATTCTTCAAACAGTCCGCGAAAACAAAAGTGTATGTGGACCAAACTGAATTATTTTTCATTGCTTTCACACAAAATGCATTCAATGACCACATTCCCCCGAAATCCATGAATTGTTTCTCATTCATTCTCCACCACCTGCAAAACTATATCTATACAGCACATGTTTTCAAATGCTAACACACTGTTTCCAATACCCGTTCAAAACAGAATGATGGCAAATGTCATGCATATCTGCAGTAACCAGATTGAAACATATAAAATCTCAGCAGAATATTTAACCATTCCTAACACAGCTGATTACAGTTTCAGCTGAAAGCCGACCCAAGTGTCCTGTTTTTAGGCTCGTTACCAAACAGACATAAGAGGACGGCTTCGGAATGATTTAGTTGGGAAACATGGATCAAGGAAGACAGGTTCAAAATCAAATCAAATTTTATTTGTCACATACACATGGTTAGCAGATGTTAATGCGAGTGTAGCGAAATGCTTGTGCTTCTAGTTCTGACAATGCAGTAATAACCAACAAGTAATCTAACTAACAATTCCTAAACTACTGTCTTATACACAGTGTAAGAGGATAAAGAATATGTACATAAGGATATATGAATGAGTGATGGTACAGAGCAGCATAGGCAAGATACAGTAGATGGTATCGAGTACAGTATATACATATGAGATGAGTATGTAAACAAAGTGGCATAGTTAAAGTGGCTAGTGATACATGTATTACATAAGGATGCAGTCGATGATATAGAGTACAGTATATACGTATGCATATGAGATGAATAATGTAGGGTAAGTAACATTATATAAGGTAGCATTGTTTAAAGTGGCTAGTGATATATTTACATCATTTCCCATCAATTCCCATTATTAAAGTGGCTGGAGTTGAGTCAGTGTCAGTGTGTTGGCAGCAGCCACTCAATGTTAGTGGTGGCTGTTTAACAGTCTGATGGCCTTGAGATAGAAGCTGTTTTTCAGTCTCTCGGTCCCAGCTTTGATGCACCTGTACTGACCTCGCCTTCTGAATGATAGCGGGGTGAACAGGCAGTGGCTCGGGTGGTTGATGTCCTAGATGATCTTTATGGCCTTCCTGTAACATCGGGTGGTGTAGGTGTCCTGGAGGGCAGGTAGTTTGCCCCCGGTGATGCGTTGTGCAGACCTCACTACCCTCTGGAGAGCCTTACGGTTGAGGGCGGAGCAGTTGCCGTACCAGGCGGTGATACAGCCCGCCAGGATGCTTGTGATTGTGCATCTGTAGAAGTTTGTGAGTGCTTTTGGTGACAAGCCAAATTTCTTCAGCCTCCTGAGGTTGAAGAGGCGCTGCTGCGCCTTCTTCACGATGCTGTCTGTGTGAGTGGACCAATTCAGTTTGTCTGTGATGTGTATGCCGAGGAACTTAAAACGTGCTACTCTCTCCACTACTGTTCCATCGATGTGGATAGGGGGGTGTTCCCTCTGCTGTTTCCTGAAGTCCACAATCATCACCTTAGTTTTGTTGACGTTGAGTGTGAGGTTATTTTCCTGACACCACACTCCGAGGGCCCTCACCTCCTCCCTGTAGGCCGTCTCGTCGTTGTTGGTAATCAAGCCTACCACTGTTGTGTGGCCACGCAGTCGTGGGTGAACAGGGAGTACAGGAGAGGGCTCAGAACGCACCCTTGTGGGGCCCCAGTGTTGAGGATCAGCGGGGAGGAGATGTTGTTACCTACCCTCACCACCTGGGGCGGCCCGTCAGGAAGTCCAGTACACAGTTGCACAGGGCGGGGTCGAGACCCAGGGTCTCGAGCTTGATGACGAGCTTGGAGGGTACTATGGTGTTGAATGCCGAGCTGTAGTCGATGAACAGCATTCTCACATAGGTATTCCTCTTGTCCAGATGGGTTAGGGCAGTGTGCAGTGTGGTTGAGATTGCATCGTCTGTGGACCTATTTGAGCGGTAAGCAAATTGGAGTGGGTCTAGGGTGTCAGGTAGGGTGGAGGTGATATGGTCCTTGACTAGTCTCTCAAAGCACTTCATGATGACGGAAGTGAGTGCTACGGGGCGGTAGTCGTTTAGCTCAGTTACCTTAGCTTTCTTGGGAACAGGAACAATGGTGGCCCTCTTGAAGCATGTGGGAACAGCAGACTGGTATAGGGATTGGTTGAATATGTCCGTAAACACACCAGCCAGCTGGTCTGCGCATGCTCTGAGGGCGCGGCTGGGGATGCCGTCTGGGCCTGCAGCCTTGCGAGGGTTAACACGTTTAAATGTTTTACTCACCTCGGCTGCAGTGAAGGAGAGACCGCATTTTTCCGTAGCAGGCAGTGTCAGTGGCACTGTATTGTCCTCAAAGCGGGCAAAAAAGTTATTTAGTCTGCCTGGGAGCAAGACATCCTGGTCTGTGACTGGGCTGGATTTCTTCCTGTAGTCTATGATTGACTGTAGACCCTGCCACATGCCTCTTGTGTCTGAGCCATTGAATTGGGATTCTACTTTGTCTCTGTACTGACGCTTAGCTTGTTTGATAGCCTTACGGAGGGAATAGCTGCATTGTTTGTATTCAGTCATGTTACCAGACACCTTGCCCTGATTGAAAGCAGTGGTTCACGCTTTCAGTTTCACACGAATGCTGCCATCAATCCAAGGTTTCTGGTTAGGGAATGTTTTAATCGTTGCTATGGGAACGACATCTTCAACGCACGTTCTAATGAACTCGCACACCGAATCAGCGTATTCGTTAATGTTGTTATTTGACGCAATACAAAACATGTCCCAGTCCACGTGATGGAAGCAGTCTTGGAGTGTGGAGTCAGCTTGGTCGGACCAGCGTTGGACAGACCTCATCGTGGGAGCTTCTTTTTTAGCTTTTGTCTGTAGGCAGGTATCAGCAAAATGGAGTTGTGGTCAGCTTTTCCGAAACGGGGCGGGGCAGGGCCTTATATGCGTCGCGGAAGTTAGAGTAACAGTGATCCAAGGTTTTTCCGCCCCTGGTTGCGCAATCGATATGCTGATAAAATTTAGGGAGTCTTGTTTTCAGATTAGCCTTGTTAAAATCCCCAACAACAATGAGTGCAGCCTCCGGATAAATGGTTTCCAGTTTGCAAAGAGTTAAATAAAGTTCGTTCAGAGCCATCGATGTGTCTGCTTGGGGGGGGGATATATACGGCTGTGATTATAATCGAAGAGAATTCTCTTGGTAGATAATGCGGTCTACATTTGATTGTGAGGAATTCTAAATCAGGTGAACAGAAGGATTTGAGTTCCTGTATGTTTCTTTCATCGCACCATGCCTCGTTAGCCATAAGGCATACACCCCCACCCCTCTTCTTACCAGAAAGGTGTTTGTTTCTGTCGGCGCGATGCGTGGAGAAACCCGTTGGCTGCACCGCTCGGATAGCGTCTCTCCAGTGAGCCATGTTTCCGTGAAGCACAGAACGTTACAGTCTCTTATGTCCCTCTGGAATGCTACCCTTGCTCGGATTTCATCAACCTTGTTGTCAAGAGACTGGACATTGGCAAGAAGAATGCTAGGAAGTGGGGCACGATGTGCCCGTCTCCGTAGTCTGACCAGAAGACCGCCTCGTTTCCCTCTTTTTTCGGAGTTGTTTTTTTTGGTCGCTGCATGCGATCCAATCCGTTGTCCTGTTTGTAAGGCAGAACACAGGATCCGCGTCGCGAAAAACATATTCTTGGTCGTACTGATGGTGAGTTGACGCTGATCTTATATACAGTAGTTCTTCTCGACTGTATGTAATGAAACCTAAGATGACCTGGGGTACTAATGTAAGAAATAACACGTAAAAAAAACAAAAACTGCATAGTTTCCTAGGAACGCGAAGCGAGGCGGCCATCTCTGTCGGCGCCGGAAGGTAGGGGAAGAAGAGTGGCAGGGAGAGGGAGAATGTGTGGAGGACAAAGGAGAGGAAGACCAATAGTGATGGTCTCTGATGAGATAAGGGCCATAATTACTGACCATGTTGTAAACCATGGTCTCTCCTTGAGAGAGGCCAGTTGAAGGGTGCAACCAAATCTGCAGCGTTCAACAGTTGCATCAATAATATGAATTGTACAGCAAAACAACAGGTGAGATGTGCATCCTTCAATAATAATTGAACTACATATTACAGTACAATACAGCATGTTCACATTTTTACATGTACTGACATTTTGAAATATATTGATTGTTTTGTGTTTTTCAGTAGGATCCAAAGGTTGCCTCCCACAGGAGGGAGGGGCAGAATATTATCAGATACGCAGGAAATTGCCATTGTTGACATGGTAATTGGCAATAATGCAATAAAACTGGGGAAAATTCAGGACAGAGTGTTTTCAGACAATATCACTTTTAGGAATGTGAATACGGTCAGCACCATATTCACGGTGGAGACACTTCTCCTGAAGACTGCCAGGGTGTGGAGACACTTCTCCTGAAGACTGGCAGGGTGTGGAGACACTTCTCCTGAAGACTGCCAGGGTGTAGAGACACTTCTCCTGAAGACTGGCAGGGTGTGGAGACACCTCTCCTGAAGACTGCCAGGGTGTAGAGACACTGTCTCCTGAAGACTGGCAGGGTGTGGAGACACCTCTCCTGAAGACTGCCAGGGTGTAGAGACACTTCTCCTGAAGACTGGCAGGGTGTGGAGACACTTCTCCTGAAGACTGCCAGGGTGGAGTGTGGAGAGACGCTTCTCCTGAAGACTGGCAGGGTGTGGAGACACTTCTCCTGAAGACTGCCAGGGTGTAGAGACACTTCTCCTGAAGACTGGCATGGTGTGGAGACACTTCTCCTGAAGACTGTCAGGGTGTGGAGACATCTCCTGAAGACTGCCAGAGTGTGGAGACACTTCTCCTGAAGACTGCCAGGGTGTGGAGACACTTCTCCTGAAGACTGCCAGGGTGTGGAGACACTTCTCCTGAAGACTGCCAGGGTGTGGAGACACTTCTCCTGAAGACTGACAGGGTGTGGAGACACTTCTTCTGAAGACTGCCAGGGTGTGGAGACACTTCTCCTGAAGACTGCCAGGGTGTGGAGACACTTCTCCTGAAGACTGACAGGGTGTGGAGACACTTCTCCTGAAGACTGCCAGGGTGTGGAGACACTTCTTCTGAAGACTGCCAGGGTGTGGAGACACTTCTTCTGAAGACTGCCAGGGTGTGGAGACACTTCTCCTGAAGACTGACAGGGTGTGGAGAGACTTCTCCTGAAGACTGCCAGGGTGTGGAGACACTTCTTCTGAAGACTGCCAGGGTGTGGAGACACTTCTCCTGAAGACTGGCAGGGTGTGGAGACACTTCTCCTGAAGACTGGCAGGGTGTGGAGACACTTCTCCTGAAGACTGCCAGGGTGTGGAAACACTTCTCCTGAAGACTGCCAGGGTGTGGAGACACTTCTCCTGAAGACTGGCAGGGTGTGGAGACACTTCTCCTGAAGACTGACAGGGTGTGGAGACACTTCTCCTGAAGACTGCCAGGGTGTGGAGACACTTCTCCTGAAGATAGACAGGGTGTGGAGACACTTCTCCTGAAGACTGGCAGGGTGTGGAGACACTTCTCCTGAAGACTGCCAGGGTGTGGAGACACTTCTCCTGAAGACTGGCAGGGTGTGGAGACACTTCTCCTGAAGACTGGCAGGGTGTGGAGACACCTCTCCTGAAGACTGGCAGGGTGTGGAGACACTTCTCCTGAAGACTGCCAGGGTGTGGAGACACTTCTCCTGAAGACTGCCAGGGTGTGGAGACACTTCTCCTGAAGACTGGCAGGGTGTGGAGACACTTCTCCTGAAGACTGCCAGGGTGTGGAGACACTTCTCCTGAAGACTGCCAGGGTGTGGAGACACTTCTCCTGAAGACTGCCAGGGTGTGGAGACACTTCTCCTGAAGACTGGCAGGGTTGGATTAGACATTCCAGAAGATAATTTCCAAGATGCATCGCCAGAGAAGATATAAGAAGTGATGTTGATGAAAACTTGTGGCCAAATGCAGGAGAGAGGGAGAACTAGAACACTCACAGTAATGTGCAGTATGAGTGATTATACTGTACATACATGTTGATGAAAACTAGAACCCTCACAGTACTGTACAGTATGAGTTATTATACTATACATGTTGATGATAACTAGAACCCTCACAGTACTGTACAGTATGAGTGTTATAGTATACATGTTGATGAGAACTAGAACCCTCACAGTACTGTACAGTATGAGTGTTATACTATACATGTTGATGAGAACTAGAACCCTCACAGTACTGTACAGTATAAGTGATTATACTATACATGATGATGAGAACTAGAACCCTCACAGTACTGTACAGTATGAGTGATTATACTAAACATGTTGATGAGAACTAGAACCCTCACAGTACTGTACAGTATGAGTGATTATACTATACATGTTGATGAGAACTAGAACAGTCACAGTACTGTACAGTATGAGTGTTATACTATACATGATGATGAGAACTAGAACCCTCACAGTACTGTGCAGTATGAGTGATTATACTATACATGTTGATGAGAACTAGAACCCTCACAGTACTGTACAGTATGAGTGATTATACTATACATGTTGATGAGAACTAGAACCCTCACAGTACTGTACAGTATGAGTGTTATACTATACATGATGATGAGAACTAGAACCCTCACAGTACTGTACAGTATGAGTGTTATACTATACATGTTGATGAGAACTAGAACCCCCTCACTGTACTGTACAGTATGAGTGATTATACTAGACATGTTGATGAGAACTAGAACCCTCACAGTACTGTACAGTATGAGTGATTATACTAGACATGTTGATGAGAACTAGAACCCTCACTGTACTGTACAGTATGAGTGATTATACTATACATGATGATGAGAACTAGAACCCTCACAGTACTGTACAGTATGAGTGATTATACCATACATGTTGATGAGAACTAGAACCCTCACAGTACTGTACAGTATGAGTGTTATACTATACATGATGATGAGAACTAGAACCTCACAGTACTGTACAGTATGAGTGTTATACTATACATGATGATGAGAACTAGAACCCCCACAGTACTGTACAGTATGAGTGTTATACTATACATGATGATGAGAACTAGAACCCCCACAGTACTGTACAGTATGAGTGTTATACTATACATGATGATGAGAACTAGAACCCTCACAGTACTGTACAGTATGAGTGTTATACTATACATGATGATGAGAACTAGAACCCTCACAGTACTGTACAGTATGAGTGTTATACTATACATGTTGATGAGAACTAGAACCCTCACTGTACTGTACAGTATGAGTGTTATACTATACATGATGATGAGAACTAGAACCCTCACAGTACTGTACAGTATGAGTGTTATACTATACATGATGATGAGAACTAGAACCCTCACAGTACTGTACAGTATGAGTGTTATACTATACATGTTGATGAGAACTAGAACCCTCACAGTACTGTACAGTATGAGTGATTATACTATACATGTTGATGAGAACTAGAACCCTCACAGTACTGTACAGTATGAGTGATTATACTATACATGTTGATGATAACTAGAACCCTCACAGTACTGTACAGTATGAGTGATTATACTATACATGTTGATGAGAACTAGAACCCTCACTGTACTGTACAGTATGAGTGATTATACTATACATGTTGATGAGAACTAGAACCCTCATAGTACTGTACAGTATGAGTGTTATACTATACATGTTAATGAGAACTAGAACCCTCACAGTACTGTACAGTATGAGTGTTATACTATACATGTTGATGAGAACTAGAACCCTCACAGTACTGTACAGTATGAGTGTTATACTATACATGTTGATGAGAACTAGAACCCTCACAGTACTGTACAGTATGAGTGTTATACTACACATGTTGATGATAACTAGAACCCTCACAGTACTGTACAGTATGAGTGATTATACTATACATGTTGATGAGAACTAGAACCCTCACTGTACTGTACAGTATGAGTGATTATACTATACATGTTGATGAGAACTAGAACCCTCACAGTACTGTACAGTATGAGTGTTATAGTATACATGTTGATGAGAACTAGAACCCTCACAGTACTGTACAGCATGAGTGATTATACTATACATGTTGATGAGAACTAGAACCCTCACTGTACTCTACAGTATGAGTGATTATACTATACATGTTGATGAGAACTAGAACCCTCACAGTACTGTACAGTATGAGTGATTATACTATACATGTTGATGAGAACTAGAACCCTCACAGTACTGTACAGTATGAGTTATTATACTATACATGTTGATGAGAACTAGAACCCTCACAGTACTGTACAGTATGACTGTTATACTATACATGTTGATGAGAACTAGAACCCTCACAGTACTGTACAGTATGAGTGTTAAACTATACATGTTGATGAGAACTAGAACCCTCACAGTACTGTACAGTATGAGTGTTATACTATATATGTTGATGAGAACTAGAACCCTCACAGTACTGTACAGTATGAGTGTTATACTATACATGTTGATGAGAACTAGAACCCTCACAGTACTGTACAGTATGAGTGTTATACTATACATGTTGATGAGAACTAGAACCCTCACAGTACTGTACAGTATGAGTGTTATACTATACATGTTGATGAGAACTAGAACCCTCACAGTACTGTACAGTATGAGTGTTATACTATACATGTTGATGATAACTAGAACCCTCACAGTACTGTACAGTATGAGTGATTATACTATACATGTTGATGAGAACTAGAACCCTCACTGTACTGTACAGTATGAGTGATTATACTATACATGTTGATGAGAACTAGTCACAGTACTGTATGAGTGTTATACTATACATGTTGATGAGAACTAGAACCCTCACAGTACTGTACAGTATGAGTGATTATACTATAGATGTTGATGAGAACTAGAACCCTCACTCTACTGTACAGTATGAGTGATTATACTATACATGTTGATGAGAACTAGAACCCTCACAGTACTGTACAGTATGAGTGATTATACTATACATGTTGATGAGAACTAGAACCCTCACAGTACTGTACAGTATGAGTGATTATACTATACATGTTGATGAGAACTAGAACCCTCACAGTACTGTACAGTATGAGTGATTATACTATACATGTTGATGAGAACTAGAACCATCACAGTACTGTACAGTATGAGTGATTATACTATACATGTTGATGAGAACTAGAACATCACAGTACTGTACAGTATGAGTGATTATACTATACATGTTGATGAGAACTAGAACCCTCACAGTACTGTACAGTATGAGTGATTATACTATACATGTTGATGAGAACTAGAACCCTCACAGTACTGTACAGTATGAGTGATTATACTATACATGTTGATGAGAACTAGAACCCTCACAGTACTGTACAGTATGAGTGATTATACTATACATGTTGATGAGAACTAGAACCCTCACAGTACTGTACAGTATGAGTGTTATACTATACATGTTGATGAGAACTAGAACCCTCACAGTACTGTACAGTATGAGTGTTATACTATACATGTTGATGAGAACTAGAACCCTCACAGTACTGTACAGTATGAGTGTTATACTATACATGTTGATTAAATTGTTTTTTTTTTGTAATTATTATTGCAGCCCTGGAATTTCAGGAATTTGTTTTTTGTTTCAAGTTTTTGTTTTTCACAAGTTCCTTACTATTTGCAAAGATATTGAAAAGATAAAGGCTATTGAAGCAAATTGCTGCATTTCTGATTCCCACTTGTTACTTGTACTTTAGTACAGTCAATAAAGTCAAAAGGTGTTATTATTATTTTATAATGAAATACTGATTTATGTGAAAAATCATTCAAACTTGAAAAAGAGAAGTTCATAATGTACGTAATGCTCCCTGTTAATGTTTTTTACATCAGTGTGTTATGAGTGACAATGTATGCTTTCTGACTGAGAATAGTTTCCAGTGTTCTGGTCGAACGAGCTTATTTTAAGTCATGTATGAAGTGTTTTGGTGGTTTGAGTGAGTTTTGGAGGTGAGATGAACTGTTTGGCCAAGATGCATGTTGGTAATGCAGACTGTGTGAAGAGTTTGGAAAAATTGGCTTCAGTAATGATCGATGCTTGATAGCAATTGGAAAAAACTTTAAAGAGGTGTTATGTAATACTCCTTATGCTGAGGCCTTGGCATGACTCAACACTTTATTGTGACTTTTCCAGACTAAGCAAGGTTTGAGTGTGGTTTTCAATGGCCACAGTCCACATTATATTATCTCTTTCAATGTTTTCAATATGGTTCAAGCCCTAGCTGTATCAATACAGTACATATTGCTCTTGTGTATGTGTTCTACTTTTCACAGGGTAATGAGAACAATGATTTATTTGGTGTCTGTCTATATCCTGTCTATATCCTGCTGCCATTGGAGAGGTCATTGTGATGCAGCTCCTCTCTATGGAGCCTCAGCTCCCATTTGGCCTCCTCTGCTCCTCCTCTGCTACTCCTCTGGCCTCCTCTGCTCCTCCTCTGCTCCTCCTCTGGCCTCCTCTGGCCTCCTCTGCTCCTCCTCTGCTCCTCCTCTGGCCTCCCCTGACCTCCTCTGCTCCTCCTCTGGCCTCCTCTGCTCCTCCTCTGACCTTCTCTGCTCCTCCCCTGGCCTCCTCTGCGCCTCCTCTGGCCTCCTCTGCTCCTCCTCTGGCCTCCTCTGCTCCTCCTCTGGCCTCCTCTGCTCCTCCCCTGGCCTCCTCTGGCCTCCTCTGCTCCTCCTCTGACCTCATCTGCTCCTCCCCTGGCCTCCTCTGCTCCTCCTCTGACCTCCTCTGCTCCTCCCCTGGCCTCCTCTGCTCCTCCTCTGGCCTCCTCTGCTCCTCCTCTGGCCTCCTCTGCTCCTCCTCTGCCCCTACATGTTCCTTTGGGGACATTTTGACAGTGCAGAAATGCAGAGAAGTTGCCAAAACTAACAGTGTAATTTTACACACTGGTCATGGTACTTCATGGTCATGGTACAACATGCATCGTCTACTAGTATTGCTGTCCTCTGATGGACAGTATCACATCACAAAGAGAGAGGTTCATAATTAAATACAGCTACAAGTGCTGTCAGTACTGGGTCTCTGTTGGCAGAGTTGACAGTAATGCTCTCACTCCTTCTGTCTCTCCCCACCCCTCTTTCCCTCTCCCTCTCTATCTCTCCATCTCTCTCTGACTCTCCCTCTCTCCATCTCTCTCTGACTCTCCCTCTCTCCACCCCTCTTTCCCTCTCCCTCTCTCCATCTCTCTCTCTCTCCCTCTCTCCACCCCTCTTTCCCTCTCCCTCTCTATCTCTCCATCTCTTTCTGACTCTCCCTCTCTCCATCTCTCTCTGACTTTCCCTCTCTCCACCCCTCTTTCCCTCTCCCTCTCTCTCTCCATCTCTTTCTGATTCTCCCTCTCTCCATCTCTCTCTGACTCTCCCTCTCCCCACCCCTCTTTCCCTCTCCCTCTCTATCTCTCCATCTCTTTCTGACTCTCCCTCTCTCCATCTCTTTCTGTCTCTCCCTCTCTCCATCTCTCTCTGACTCTCCCTCTCTCCACCCCTCTTTCCCTCTCCTTCTCTATCTTTCCATCTCTCTCTGACTCTCTATCCCTCCATCTCTCTCTGACTCTCCTATCTCCATCTCTCTCCGACTCTCCCTCTCTATCCCTCCATCTCTCTCTCCCTCTCTATTCCTCCATCTCCCTCTGTCTCTCTCTCTCCATCTCTATCTGTCTCTCTCTCCCCCCCCCCTCTCTGGCATTGTCACTTTTCTGTGCTCTCAGTATAAACCCTACAGAGACAGACCAGACAGCCGCTCTGAACTCTAGCCACCCTGCCACTCACTTGCTCTCCTCTGACTGACAGCACACACACACACACACACACACACACACACACACACACACACACACACACACACACACACACACACACACACACACACACACACACACACACACACACACACACACACACACACACACACACACACACAGAGAGAGAGAGAGAGAGAGTGGAAGACAAGAAGAAACGGCATAAACAATCACAAACCCATTTGCCATGTTGACAGACATGGTAGCTGGAATGCTAACCAGGTGAATGCAATCCACATTGGATTTATTGTGGCTTTAATTTGAACCAGGATTTCTTCCTGACTATGTGACAGATGAAAAACCCATGTCATATTATACTGGTTATTACAGATTGATTCAGTTCAGCAATAGACAGAGGGATGTAACCCAGTTAGAGTTGCAGTTATGTCATTAGTTAAAACCTTGGTAGGTCAATACAGCAACACAGAGGAGAGTCCTTTAGATAGCAGAGTGCTGCGGCTCTCTGTAATGACAGTGATTAGTGAAGAAAAGATGTGAAGGCTCCCTCTGCTGTTGTCCTCTATTCCCTTGGCTCATGATCTTGCGTCGTTCTCACAATAGAGGTCTGTGGTGTGTTAACCCATCGTGCGTGTAGTGTGTACCGTGTCATTGTGTAGTGTGTCATCGTGTCTCATTTTTTGATTGGTGGAGAGGGAGTAGAGCTCTGCAGAAAGCAGCCATGACCCTCTAATGACTATCTCTCTCTCCCTCATCTCCTCCACTCTCATTTTATCTCTCTCTCCTTCCCTCTCTCTCCCTCATTGTTCCCTCTCTATTCCCACCTCTCTCTCTCTATTCCCATCTCTTCATCCTCTCTTCTGTCCTCTCTCTCTCTCTCTCTCTCTCTCTCTTTTTCTCTTTCTCTCTCTCTCTCCCTGATACTCGTCTCTCAGAGGGGAATCGTAGCCCCAGGGTCCTACCGTCTGTCTCTATCGCTGACACACACACACACACACACACACACACACACACACACACACAGGGAGGGTAACGGGGGACTAACGGGGGACTCATATCTCACACCCATCCTCATTATACAGCTTGCAGAGTGAGATGTAAAATTAATCCCATTTCTACTTGTAAAAGTCTTTTGTCATGTAATTAAAAGCGAGTGGAGTTCAATTAACGCTGTAAACCTGACAGTGTTGAGGAGTAGAGGCCTGCTTCACACTCCCGTCCCTGTGTCTCCTTCAGCTCTGAAGGTGCTCCCTTTCTCCATCACTATAACCTTGTCCCTAAGCCCAAGTCACAGTGACCACGTGAACATGTTCACAGTATTCTGAATAGTAGCTCATATCTTAAAGTCTTATTAGGGATAAGATGATTGCATGCAAGTTTGATATCCCTCTGACAAGTATTCCTGTTCCCTTGAATAAACAGAATATTCCTCATTTAAATTCATATGGGTAAAATGGAATAGTAACTGAAAATATGGACACTGACTCTAGTCCTATAACCACTCACATGTAGTGTAATAACTCCTACTGAATTATGCATTTCTTGCAGTAAAATGATACTATAAATGTATATTTTGTCTCAAGAACATAAGTCGAGAAATATGATATATTTCTTTCAAAACAATTGAATGTACCTGTAACGTGTTATTTTTGACACTGTTATGCAGGCAGACAGTATTTCAACCACTTAAATGATGCACTGAAGACCAACTGAAGTCTTATCAGAAACATGTTTCATCATTTTCTCAGCTTTTCACTTACTTAAAACCGGTCAAACTGATGACAGGACCAATCTTTCCACTGTTTTCTCCCCGGTCCCTAAACAAAACACTTTAACAGTGTTAACGAGATGACTAAGGCATTCATTCTATTTTTTATGTATTTTTTATTTCACCTTTATTTAACCAGGTAGGCAAGTTGAGAACAAGTTCTCATTTACAATTGTGACCTGGCCAAGATAAAGCAAAGCAGTTCGACACATACAACGACACAGAGTTACACATGGAGCAAAACAAAGTCAATAATACAATAGAAACAAGTCTATATACGATGTGAGCAAATGAGGTGAGATAAGGGAGGTAAAGGCAAAAAAAGGCCATGGTGGCAAAGTAAATACATTATAGCAAGTAAAACACTGGAATGGTAGATTTGCAGTGGAAGAATGTGCAAAGTAGAAATAAAAATAATGGGGTGCAAAGGAGCAAAATAAATAAATAAAATAAAATAAATACAGTAGGGAAAGAGGTAGTTGTTTGGGCTAAATTATAGGTGGGCTATGTATAGGTGCAGTAATCTGTGAGCTGCTCTGACAGCTGGTGCTTAAAGCTAGTGAGGGAGATAAGTGTTTCCAGTTTCAGAGATTTCTGTAGTTCGTTCCAGTCATTGGCAGCAGAGAACTGGAAGGAGAGGCGGCCAAAGAAAGAATTGGTTTTGGGGGTGACCAGTGAGGTATACCTGCTGGAGCGCATGCTACAGGTGGGTGATGCTATGGTGACCAGCAAGCTGAGATAAGGGGGGACTTTACCTAGCAGGGTCTTGTAGATGACCTGGAGCCAGTGGGTTTGGCGACGAGTATGAAGCGAGGGCCAGCCAACGAGAGCGTACAGGTCGCAATGGTGGGTAGTATATGGGGCTTTGGTGACAAAACGGATGGCACCCTGATAGACTGCATCCAATTTGTTGAGTAGGGTATTGGAGGCTATTTTGTAAATGACATTGCGAACGTCGAGGATTGGTAGGATGGTCAGTTTTACAAGGGTATGTTTGGCAGCATGAGTGAATGATGCTTTGTTGCGAAATAGGAAGCCAATTCTAGATTTAACTTTGGATTGGAGATGATTGATGTGGGTCTGTAAGGAGAGTTTACAGTCTAACCAGACACCTAGGTATTTGTAGTTGTCCACGTATTCAAGTCAGAACCGTCAAGAGTAGTGTTGTTGGACAGGTGGGGAGGTGCAGGCAGCGATCGGTTGAAGAGCATGCATTTAGTTTACTTGTATTTAAGAGCAATTGGAGGCCATGGAAGGAGAGTTGTATGGCATTGAAGCTTGCCTGGAGGGTTGTTAACACAGTGACCAAAGAAGGGCCAGAAGTATACAGCATGGTGTCGTCTGCGTAGAGGTGGATCAGAGACTCACCAGCAGCAAGAGCGACATCATTGATGTATACAGAGAAGAGAGTCGGTCCAAGAATTGAACCCTGTGGCACCCCCACAGAGACTGCCAGAGGTCCGGACAGCAGACCCTCCGATTTGACACACTGAACTCTATCAGAGAAGTAGTTGATGAACCAGGCGAGGCAATCATTTGAGAAACCAAGCTGTCGAGTCTGCCGATGAGGATGTGGTGATTGACAGAGTCGAAAGCCTTTGCCAGATCAATGAATACGGTTGCACAGTAATGTTTCTTATCGATGGCAGTTAAGATATTGTTTAGGACTGAGGTACACCCATGACCAGCTCTGAAACCAGATTGCATAGCAGAGAGGGTATGGTGAGATTTGAAATGGTCGGTATTCTGTTCGTTGATTTGGCTTTCGAAGACTGTAGAAAGGCAGGGTAGGATAGATATAGGTATGTAGCAGTTTGGGTCAAGAGTTTCCCCCCCTTTGAAGAGGGGGATGACCGCAGCTGCTATCCAATCTTTGGGAATCTCAGATTGGGGGTGTCTTGCTAATTGCCTATAATTTCCACCTGTTGTCTGTACCATTTGCATAACAGCATGTGCAATTTATTGTCAATCAGTGTTGCTTCCTAAGTGGACAGTTTGATTTCACAGAAGTGTGATTGACTTGGAGTTACATTGTGTTGTTTAAGTGTTCCCTTTATTTTTTTGAGCAGTGTATAATGGTTTCTACCTTCCCTGGAAAGCTGCATATCACGGGGGCTGTTCGATGCTAATGCAGAACGCCATAGGATGTTTTTGTGTTGGTTAAGGTCAGTCAGGTCTGGGGAGAACCAAGGGCTTTATCTGTTCCTGGTTCTACATTTCTTGAATGTGGCTTGCTTATTTAAGATGGTTAGGAAGGCATTTTTTTTAAAATTACCAATTCTACCAATTCTACTGACGGGATGTGATCAATATCCTTCCAGGATACCCCGGCCAGGTCAATTAGAAAGGCTTGTTCGCTGAAGTGTTTCAGGGAGCATTTGACATTTTTACTATTGATATTAAGACATTATTCTGAAGAGCTCTACTTAGTCTTCTGGGGCAAAAAGTTACGGCAGAAGAGAAGCTGCATGTATCTAACTCTAGTTGACAAACAATTACCTACCAAGTGTCAGAAATTATAATATAGGCTACCAAATGCCAGAAATTATAATATAGCATACCAAGTGTTGACATTATGATATAGCATACCAAGTGTTGAAATTATGATATAGCCTACCAAGTGTTGAAATTATGATATAGCCTACCAAGTGTTGAAATTATAATATAGCATACCAAGTGTTGACATTATGATATAGCCTACCAAGTGTTGAAATTATGATATAGCCTACCAAGTGTTGAAATTATGATATAGCCTACCAAGTGTTGAAATTATAATATAGCATACCAAGTGTTGACATTATGATATAGCATACCAAGTGTTGAAATTATGATATAGCCTACCAAGTGTTGAAATTATAATATAGCCTACAAAGTGTTGAAATTATGATATAGCCTACCAAGTGTTGAAATTATGATATAGCCTACCAAGTGTTGAAATTATAATATAGCATACCAAGTGTTGAAATTATGATATAGCCTACCAAGTGTTGAAATTATAATATAGCATACCAAGTGTTGAAATTATGATATAGCCTACCAAGTGTTGAAATTATAATATAGCCTACCAAGTGTTGAAATTATGATATAGCCTACCAAGTGTTGAAATTATAATATAGCATACCAAGTGTTGACATTATGATATAGCATACCAAGTGTTGAAATTATGATATAGCCTACCAAGTGTTGAAATTATAATATAGCCTACAAAGTGTTGAAATTATGATATAGCCTACCAAGTGTTGAAATTATGATATAGCCTACCAAGTGTTGAAATTATAATATAGCATACCAAGTGTTGAAATTATGATATAGCCTACCAAGTGTTGAAATTATAATATGGCATACCAAGTGTTGAAAGTATGATATAGCCTACCAAGTGTTGAAATTATAATATAGCATACCAAATGTCAGAAATTATGATATAGCCTACCAAGTGTTGAAATTATAATATAGCATAACAAATGTCAGAAATTATAATATAGCCTACCAAGTGTTGAAATTATAATATCAAGTTTTGTGAGAGCATGTGGAGACTGCAAAAAACAACCTTAAATGGGATAAGATGTTTACATCTGTCACGACTTCCGCCGAAGTTTTCGAGCGGTGCTCGGCGGTCGTCGTCACCGTCCTACGAGCCACTACCGATCCCTTTTTCGTTTGTCTGTTGGTTTTGTCTTATTAGTTTCACCTGTGTGTATTTTAGTTTAATTAACGTCCTTATATGTAGTAGGTTGTCCCGCCCTTGTTTTGTGTGGGATTGTTATTTGTATTCATGTCAGTTGGTGTAGTGCTTGTGTTTTATTCTCCGGTCTGTCTTTGATCCTGTGTTGGATTGTTCACCCTGTGTGTTGGGTTGACCGTGTTTTTTGTGCGCCGGAGAATAAACTGTCGTATCACTAATCTGCTCTCTGCGCCTGATTCCACCCACCTTGATAATACGTGACAACATCATCATATCCCAGGCATCTTACCTGGGGTTCTCATAACCGGGATACAAGCTTTTTCAGTTCATTTTAAACGGGATATGATGTTTATACTGTATGTGTCAACTCAAAAACAGAATACCTGAGTATCCTTGAGTAATAACGGGATATTGGTGTGCATGTAAACATGTTCAGTGAGAGGAGAGGACACCTGTCTGTCTGTGTTGTTAACATCACAGATACTAGACATAACCTGTGATGACTTGTCATTGTTTTTCGACATCTTCAGTTAGAGCAGGGCTGGAACAAAAACCTGAACATAAAGTGTTACCGGTCCAAGAAACTCATTTATCGCTGAAAAGTGTTTGCCTTTCATTCTGTTACACAACACTAGCCAATATATTGTTTCTGTTTGATGGTGTGAATTGGCCTCTTTTTCACTGCTCTAAATTCCATTTAGAACAGGCTTGGTATTACAACAGGCAGTATTACACTGGAGCTGATCTAGAGGAGACTTACACCTCTGCTATCACACTCACCAGCCAAAACCTTGTTAACGTGTCACCGCAGGACACACACACACACACACACACACACACACACACACACACACACACACACACACACACACACACACACACACACACACACACACACACACACACACACACACACACACACACACACTATTCCCGCAGCCCGGTCCCTCTCCTGTGGGGGTGCCACAGGGTTAAATTCTCGGGCCAACTTTTCTCTGTGGTATATCAATGATGTCGCTCTTGCTGCTGGTGATTCTCTGATCCACCTCTATACAGACGACACCATTCTGTATACATCTGACCCTTCTTTGGACACAGTGTTAACAAACCTCCAAACGAGCTTCAATGCCATACAACACTCCTTCTGTGGCCTCCAACTGCTTTTAAATGCCAGGAAAACTAAATGCATGCTCTTCAACCGATCGCTGCCCGTAGCCGCCCGCCCAACTAGCATCACTACTCTGGACGGTTCTGACTTAGAATATGTGGAGAACTCCAAATACCTAGGTCTCTGGCTAGCCTGTAAACTCTCCTTCCAGACTCACATTAAGCATCTCCAATATTAAATCTAGAATTGGCTTCCTATTTCTCAACAAAGCCTCCTTCACCCATGCTGCGTAACATACCCTTGTAAAACTGACTATCCTACCAATCCTCGATGTCATTTACAGAATAGCCTCCAACACCCTACTCAGCAAACTGGATGCAGTCTATCACAGTGCCATCCGTTTTGTCACCAAAGCCCCATATACCCCCCACCACTGCGACCTGTATGCTCTCGTTGGCTGGCCCTCGCTACATATTCGTCGCCAAACTCACTGGCTCCAGGTCATCTATAAATATTTGCTAGGTAAAGCCCTGCCTTATCTCAGCTCACTGTTCACCATAGCAACACCCACCCATAGCACGCGCTCCAGCAGGTATATTTCACTGGTCACCCCCAAAGCCGACACCTCTTTTGGCCGCCTTTCCTTCCAGTTCTCTGCTGCCAATGACTGGAACGAATTGGAAAAATCACTGAAGCTGGAGTCTTATATCTCCCTCTCTAACTTTAAGCATCAGCTGTCAAACCAGCTTACCCATCAGTGTACCTGTACACAGCCAATCTGTAAATAGCACACCCTACTGCCTCATCCACATTTATATTTATCTTCTTGCTCTTTTGCACCCTGGTATTTCTACTTGCACATCATCATCTGCACATCTATCACTCCAGTGTTAATGCTAAATTGTAATTACTTCGCCTCTATGGACTATTTATTGCCTTACCTCCCTACTCTTCTACATTTGCACACACTATATACAGATTTTTCTGTTGTGTTATTGACTGTTTTTTTGTTTATCTCATGTGTAACTCTGTTGTTGTTTTTGTCGCACTCCTTTGCATTATCTTGGCCAGGTCGCAGTTGTAAATGACAACTTGTTCTCAACTGTCCTACCTGGATAAATAAAGGTGAAATAAAATGTAAAAAATTATATTAAAATATCAACGGAGAAAGCAGCAGCGCCGGACAGGCGGGAGGCTCCGGCAGCAGCGCCGGACAGGCGGGAGGCTCCGGCAGCAGCGCCGGACAGACGGGACCACCTGCAGGGAGGAGACAGAGAGACAGCCTGGTGCGTGGGGCTGCCACAGGAGCCACCAGGCTGGAGAGACCTTCAGGAGGCTTGGTGTTAGGAGGCACAGAGGGGCTCTGGCGCCTCTGGGCTGAGGGGCTCTGGGCGCCCTCTGGGCTGAGGGGCTCTGGCGCCTCTGGGCTGAGGGGCTCTGGCGCCTGGGCTGAGGCAGCAGCGCCGGGCAGGCACCTGAAGGACCGGGTTGTGGGGGAGCACTGGAGCTCTGGTGCGCAACCTTGGCACCACTTCCCCAGGCTGGACAACTACTCTAGCCCGGACCCTCCAGAGTGCAGGCACAGGTTGAACCGGGCTGTGGGTAAGCACGGGAGATCTAGTGCTTACTACACGCACCTCTCCCTTAGGCTCCACTCCCACATTTGCCCGACACGAGCGGAGCGCAGGCAGAGGACGCACTGCACCCTCCCAGCGCCCCGGAGACACAGCACGCAGAGCCGGCGCAGGATACCCTGGACCAAAACTGTGCACCGGCGACCAGACATGCTGAGCAGGCACCATACGCCCTGGCTCGATGCCCACACTCGCATGGCACTTTCGGGGGGCTGCCCTATAGCGCACCGGGCTATGGGCACGTACTGGTGACACCGTGCGCTTAACCGCATAACACGGTGCCTGACCAGTAATGCGCTGCTTAAAAAAAGCATGAGAAGTGAGCTCAGGTCTGCTACCTGGCTTAGTACCACACCTTGTCTGCCCCCCCAAAAAATGTTTGGGGCTGCCTCTCGTACCTGTCGCACTGCCGTGCTGCCTCCTCATATCGCCGCCGCTCAGCTTTCGCTGCCTCCAGCTCTGCTTTGGGGCAGGAGTCCTGTGATGCCGGCCGCTGTTGTTGCTGCTGCTGCTGCTGTCGTCGCTGTCCTTTACCAGGCAGCTTGGTCCTTGGTTGGTGGGTGATTCTGTCACGGTCATCCTCCTCTTCATCTGAAGAGGAGAGGCGAGAAGGATCAGAGGACCAATATGCGGCGTGGTATGTGTTCAAAGTGTATTTTAATAAAGAGAACACTGAACACTATACAAAAAGGTAACAAAAGAAACAATCAACCAAAAACAACCGTGACGCTACAAATGAGACCTGTGCTGACACAAGCCACTAACATAGACAATCACCCACAAACAAACAGTGCAACCCAGGCTACCTACAGTGCCTTGCGAAAGTATTCGGCCCCCTTGAACTTTGCGACCTTTTGCCACATTTCAGGCTTCAAACATAAAGATATAAAACTGTATTTTTTTGTGAAGAATCAACAACAAGTGGGACACAATCATGAAGTGGAACGACATTTATTGGATATTTCAAACTTTTTTAACCTGTTGAAACTCTAGGGGCGCAATTTCATTTTTGGATGAAAAACGTTCCCGTTTTAAACAAGATATTTTGTCACAAAAAGATGCTCGACTATGCATATAATTGGTAGCTTTGGAAAGAAAACACTCTGTTGTTTCCAGAACTGCAAAGATATTTTCTGTGCGTGCCCTAGAACGTGAGCTTCAGGCAAAACCAAGATGAGACGGCATCCAGGAAATGAGCAGGATTTTTGAGGCTCTGTTTTCCATTGTCTCCTTATATGGCTGTGAATGCGAGAGGAGTGAGTCTGCCCTTTCTGTCGTTTCCCCAAGGTGTCTGCAGCATTGAGACGTATTTGTAGGCATATCATTGGAAGATTGACCATAAGAGACCACATTTACCAGGTGTCCGCCCGGTGTCCTGCGCCGAAATTGGTGCGCAAAAGTCAGCTGCAAGTATTTTTCCACAGAATTCAGAGAAGAATGCAGGCTTCCACGAACGATATATCAATGAAGAGATATGTGAAAAAACAACTTGAGGATTGATTCCAAACAACGTCCAAACAGCGCCAGAGCCGCCACCGCGGACAGATGCCCACCCAGACCCTCCCCTATGGGTTAAGGTTTTGCGGCCGGAGTCCGCACCTTTGGGGGGGGGGGGTACTGTCACGTTCTGACCTTTAACCACGATCAACCAAACTTTTTTAACAAATCAAAAACTGAAAAATTGGGTGTGCAAAATTATTCAGCCCCTTTACTTTCAGTGCAGCAAACTCTCTCCAGAAGTTCAGTGAGGATCTCTGAATGATCCAATGTTGACCTAAATGACTAATGATGATAAATACAATCCACCTGTGTGTAATCAAGTCTCCGTATAAATGCACCTGCACTGTGATAGTCTCAGAGGTCCGTTAAAAGCGCAGAGAGCATCATGAAGAATAAGGAACACACCGGGCAGGTCCGAGATACTGTTGTGAAGAAATTTAAAGCCGGATTTGGATACAAAAAGATTTCCCAAGCTTTAAACATCCCAAGGAGCACTGTGCAAGTGATAATATTGAAATGGAAGGAGTATCAGACCACTGCAAATCTACCAAGACCTGGCCATCCCTCTAAACTTTCAGCTCATACAAGGAGAAGACTGATCAGAGATGCAGCCAAGAGGCCCATGATCACTCTGGATGAACTGCAGAGATCTACAGCTGAGGTGGGAGACTCTGTCCATAGGACAACAATCAGTCGTATATTGCACAAATCTGGCCTTTATGGAAGAGTGGCAAGAAGAAAGCCATTTCTTAAAGATATCCATAAAAAGTGTAGTTTAAAGTTTGCCACAAGCCACCTGGGAGACACACCAAACATGTGGAAGAAGGTGCTCTGGTCAGATGAAACCAAAATTGAACTTTTTGGCAACAATGCAAAATGTTATGTTTGGCGTAAAATCAACACAGCTCCTCACCCTAAAAACACCATCTCCACTGTCAAACATGGTGGTGGCAGCATCATGGTTTGGGCCTGCTTTTCTTCAGCAGGGACAGGGAAGATGGTTAAAATTGATTGGAAGATGGATGGAGCCAAATACAGGACCATTCTGGAAGAAAACCTGATGGAGTCTGCAAAAGACCTGAGACTGGGACAGAGATTTGTCTTCCAACAAGACAATGATCCAAAACATAAAGCAAAATCTACAATGGAATGGTTCAAAAATAAACATATCCAGGTGTTAGAATGGCCAAGTCAAAGTCCAGACCTGAATCCAATTGAGAATCTGTGGAAAGAACTGAAAACTGCTGTTCACAAATGCTCTCCATCCAACGTCACTGAGCTCGAGCTGTTTTGCAAGGAGGAATGGGAAAAAATGTCAGTCTCTCGATGTGCAAAACTGATAGAGACATACCCCAAGCGACTTACAGCTGTAATCACAGAAAAAGGTGGCGCTACAAAGTATTAACTTAAGGGGGCTGAATAATTTTGCACGCCCAATTTTTCAGTTTTTGATTTGTTAAAAAAGTTTGAAATATCCAATAAATGTCGTTCCACTTCATGATTGTGTCCCACTTGTTGTTGATTCTTCACAAAAAAATACAATTTTATATCTTTATGTTTGAAGCCTGAAATGTGGCAAAAGGTCGCAAAGTTCAAGGGGGCCGAATACTTTCGCAAGGCACTGTAAGTATGATTCTCAATCAGAGACAACTAATGACACCTGCCTCTGATTGAGAACCATACTAGGCCGAAACATAGAAATCCCAAATCATAGAAAATCAAACATAGACTGCCCACCCAACTCACGCCCTGACCATACTAAATAAATACAAAACAAAGGAAATAAAGGTCAGAACGTGACAGAGTGGCCAATGATTATGGCATTTTTTTGTCTGTCTTGGTTTAACCATTGATTTTATCGCAATGCTTCTGTCTGTCTGTCTGTCTGTCTGTCTGTCTGTCTGTCTGTCTGTCTGTCTGTCTGTCTGTCTGTCTGTCTGTCTCTCTCTCTCTCTCTCTCTCTCTCTCTCTCTCTCTCTCTCTCTGTCTCTCTCTGTCTCTCTGTCTCTCTCTCACTCTACACCCACTCCTCTGCAGAAGGGAGTGTTTTGACTGAGAAGCAAGGAGCAACCGGGATCCACACAACCACAGAGCTATACAACCACACAGCCACAGAGCTACACAGCCACAGAGCTACACAGCCACAGAGCTACACAGCCAGAGCTACACAACCACACAGCCACACAGCCACACAGCCATCCAGCCCGACTCACAGCCCCAAGCATAATTAATCCCCTCGCCTTGTCTCCCATAGCATTAACATACTGTTGCACTGCACTGCGCTGCCGACAGGGACAGACAGAGGGAGGAGTGAGTAGGAGAGGAATAAGACAAGGTAGAAAGGAAGTTAAATAATAAGGGACAAAGTGAAAGTGGCAGGGGGAGAGAAAGAGGGACGAAGATATTTGAACTTTTACAAGGTGATGCCTCTGTGTTAATTCCAGACTATAGTAAATACGTTGTTCTCATATAATACCCTGTAATCGTATTTTGACGTTTTGATGTCAACATCCTGCCCTGGAGGGAAGCTATGGTTCTTAACTCCACCCCCCCCCCCCACACACACAGACACACCCACACCTACCTTACCTCATTTCCTCTCCTCATCCCATCATCATCTGTCTTAATTTCATTACAGATGTCAATACTCATCTGTATTCTGCTCCCAATCAACACCCCAATTACCCTCAAGTTCCCCCAGAGTTCCACCTTAGTTATCCATGTATTACCCCTGGGTGACCTGTACCTCTGTTTACCCTGCTAACCACAGACAGCCAGCCAGCCAGGCCATCCCTGACCCAAACACAGCCTCATTTCACTGGGTCAACTGTGTGTATGCTTGCATGTGTGCTGGGATTGTCTGTGTTTATGTGTGTGTGCGCACGTGTGTCGTTTTAGTGTTTCAGTCTGTGTGTTTCAGTGTGTGTGTGTGTGTGCATGTGTGTGTTATCCAGAGCTTTAAACCCCTGGAAGAGATCAAACAGAATTCCGTCAGTGTTCCCAGTGGTTCAGTCGGATCCGTGCTCTGCGTCTCGGAATTCTGCCGACAAACAGCAAAGCCCCCATTACTAACGTACATTAGCACGCTCCCGTTCCTGCTTAACTCCCTGACACGTACACACACAATCACTGCTCCGCTCACACACACACTGCTCCACGCACGCACACACATGCACTGCTTCGTTCACACACACACATTCTGCCTGACCTGATTACAGACTGATGTCTTCATTAGGGAGAAATAATTATCTGACATGTTTTCACACTGCTTTTCTCTTGTGGCTTTCATGTTTTTCTCTTCCACTGTCTGTGTCTGGGTCTGTGTCTCTAACTGTCTGCCTGTCTGCCTGTCTGCCTGTTTGCCTGTCTGCCTGTTTGCCTGTCTGCCTGTCTGCGTGTCTGTGTATCTTTGAGCTGAGTAAGGTTTTGATGTCTGCTCAAACTGGATTTCAGATCACCTGCTGAGTGTCTGGAGGTATAGCTCTATCAGAAGCCTGGGAAGACAGGACTGGAGTAACACACACACACACACACACACACACACACACACACACGCGCGTTTGGTACGCAGCCAGTGAAGATGGGTCGATACTCTAAACAGAAGCTATCATAACGTACCATATGGTGAACCGGGCTACTGTACCAGACAGCGATATTGGAAATCAATAATTGATGAAAATATCAGTGACTCCATGTCCTTCTCTGAAAGATGTATAAGATGTTTGATTGAAGAGGGAAACCAATATGAGACATGTTGATGAATATTTCAGTTCGTATTTATGGTGGTAGGAATCAGGGCTGAATGAAAGCTTAGGCTCTGATCAGATAAAAGTGATTTCTCGAGAGGAAGCGCACACTATCACCAGCATCTCTGGTCTTGGCTTTGCCTCTTTCCTCATGTGTGCTGGAGGACGTGCACCGTTTTCTTTCAGATAGACTCCCATGCAGTTCTTATCCCGGACCTGATCAGTGTGAGGAGCTCCACTAGATTACTATTGGGAAGCAGATGAGATATGCTGCCTCTCCAGGGGGTGTTTCACTATCCTTTATACTGTAGGACAGGCTTAGTGTGTGCATGCAGTATGGTATGTACTGTACATACTTGGCTCAGTGTGTGTAGAGTATGGTAAGATATGTGTCTGAAGATGTATTGAGTATGGAGAGCGTGTGTGTGGTTTGTAAGCTTATTAGGCTTATTGTGTGCTACAGTATAGATGTTCACACATGTAGAAGGGTGTGCAGACCTAGTAGATCATACAGAAATCATCCTGGCAGAACTAAGTGGGATCTCCTTCCTCTCTGGGGGTTTCTCTGTTTCACTTGTCCTGAATGACATCTAGTACTCTACCATTACCATACTGTATTTGAATAAAATCTTCAACCATACCTCAAAATTAACTTTCTCTTACTCCCCTCTTGACTTCTGCATGACCCCCAAAATTTGCATATTACATCTGTGAGAACCGACTATTAAGCACTGGAGCGAATGAGGTTTCCTCAAAGCATATTCCCCAATGAAGGCGTGAACGGGCAGGCTTAAACCCTTTTGAAGATAATGTGATTTTTCATTTGGCTGATAACGACGTGTCATGGATGTTTCATTATTTTGACACTAAGCGCTTTTCCATAGATTACTGGGAGGGACAAAAATTAATCCGGCATCATATTATTACGTAATATGTAATAAGACACAGAGAGACGCAAAGTGAGGCCCTGTGATTTGTGTCTGGCTACTGTGCTGCCTGTCTGAAGGGATGTGGTGTGATGTGGTGATGCTACTGTGCTGCCTGTCTGAAGGGATGTGGTGTGATTTGTGACTGGTTACTGTGCTGCCTGTCTGAAGGGATGTGGTGTGATGTGGTGATGCTACTGTGCTGCCTGTCTGAAGGGATGTGGTGTGATGTGGTGATGCTACTGTGCTGCCTGTCTGAAGGGATGTGGTGTGATGTGGTGATGCTACTGTGCTGCCTGTCTGAAGGGATGTGGTGTGATGTGGTGATGCTACAGTGCTGCCTGTCTGAAGGGATGTGGTGTGATGTGGTGATGCTACTGTGCTGCCTGTCTGAAGGGATGTGGTGTGATGTGGTGATGCTACTGGCTGCAGTCCGACGTCAAGGAGCTCAGACTATTATTGCATGTGCTGTTACTGAACACATTCTCACCTACTGTAAGAGAACTGAGAGCTGCTAGCTACTGCCTGTACGTCATACGTGATTACCTAATTCATAGTCAAAGTATTAAACTACTTAACAAAATACTTAATTGCCCCGTGCAAACACATCAGAGGGAAGACTCAACCGTTTCAGTTTCTCAAATGCTAGGTACATATTTTCAAGGCGTCTGACAGATCCCTTTGAATTTAGAGAATTAAATGAGCATCTTTCATAGTGAGAAGCATTTCCACATTCCATTGGGGGAGAATAGGCCAATAGGCAGGGTTAGGGTTCATCTGAGTTATAGGGTGAGGTTAGCGGTGGTGTTTCCCTCTATCTAACCTGCTGTCTGTCTGTTCATCTGCCTGCTGACTGCTCTCTGTGTTAGACCGGTAGATGATCTCTCTCTTCTTCTCTCTAAACAAATACACAGTCTCAAATGAATCACGCATGCTCTTCCAGAGCAGGAGTCATCGGAACCTTTACCATAACATTTGGACAACTTGGTTCAGGTTGGTTGTGTAAATCTCTCATGGCTTTAATGCCTAACAAATGTGGGCTTGGTTGTGTGTGGTTTTGTTGCACTGTGCACTGTGTATGTCTGTGTCTGTATGTGTGTGTGTGCGCGTGTGTGACTGTGTCCGGTGTGTAAGGTGAGCTAAGGCCAGTGTAATGGTTAAAGCCCTGTCTCAACAGGGTGATTAGGAGACTTGGTGACCCTCAGAAGCACATCATTCTCACCGCATAAGGATTGTTTTCTCAGCCCTACTGAGTCTGCACTACAGGAATGCATGTCTGCTTCTCATCTCTAGCTCCATCTTTGTTGCCCGCTTTGGAATAAGTTCCACATTGATATATATTTAGCTGTAGTAGTGAACACTTACAGACAGATAGACATCAGGAATAATTCAGATTCTATATTCTTTATTGTAGAGATACATTTCCAATAATTCAATATTAAACTGATTGTTGACACATCAACCAGGATTAAGGGGCAGGGCAATTTGTGATTGTTGTTATGGTAATCAGTGGCTGTATTGGAGTGGGAGTGGTTTGTTCTCCCCTGGGCAATCAGCAATTACTACAGGGAGGTGTGCTCTTCACCTCTGCTTAGCAATTAACAATTAGTGTTAATACTTCAGTCTCCCCTATTTTATTCAGTGGCAGTCGTGTGAGCGGCAGTTTTGTCGCCAAAACTAAGATGGTTCTGCCGAGTTGTTCTCGAGAGTTATTCGAGGGAAGGCTCCACACCATTCTCTCACTGGAGTATCTTACTTAGTTATGTTCTGATCAATTACATTTTGCTGTATTGTAGCTTTGTCAACTATGTGTGTGTTTTCTATATCTGTTCGCTCCTCTCCCTGTAGGTTTTACAGACACTCCCCACCCCTTGGCTGCAACCCTTCTAATTTAGTGTACATTTAGTGCACCCTGGTTACACAACCCATGCTGAATTCCTGGTGTCGGGCAGAGTTTGGAACTGCCGATCTGTGGTCAAGCGTGCCGACTTCATCTCAGCCTATGCTGCCCTTCAGTCCCTAGACTTATTGGCCTTGACGGAGACATGCTACTATTCTAGCTGCTCTCTCTTTATCTGACAACGTGTTCTCTCATAGTCCGAGAGCGGTTAGTTATCGCGGTGATGGCACAGGGCTACTCATTTTCTCTTTGCTCCCTCACTCACCTGTCCATCTCCTCATTTGAATTCCATGCTGTCACTTGTCACAAACCTCCCGCCAGAAACTATGTTTAGGTATTTGTTTCATTCGTCCATTGTTGATATAGTCCCAAAATGTTTTGCATGTCAGCAATCAAGTTTTCAAGATCTGTAACTTTCAAAATACAGAAGTACAGCTGGTATGCATCATATGATGCTGCATTTTGCATCTTATCGTATTTCTGTATTGCCCACCAGGGGCCTTAGAATTCCTCAATGAACTTGACACCTTGATAATCTCATTTCCTGACAATGGCTCACAACTCATTGTACTGGGCGACTTCAACCTCCCGACATCTGCCTTCAATTAATTTCTTTCCACCTTTCTTTCCATTCTTTTCATATTTTGACCTCACCCTTTCCCAGAACCCTTCCACTCACAAGGCAGGCAATGCACTTGACCTCATCTTTAACCTGTTGAAACTCTGGGGGCGCTATATCATTTTTGGATAAGAAGACGGGCCCGTTTTAAGCGCAATATTTTGTCACAAAAAGATGCTCGACTATGCATATAATTGGTAGCTTTGGAAAGACAACACTCTGACGTTTCCAGAACTGCAAAGATATTTTCTGTGCGTGCCCTAGAACGTGAGCTACAGGCAAAACCAAGATGAAACGGCATCCAGGAAATGAGCAGGATTTTTGAGGCTCCGTTTTCCATTGTCTCCTTATATGGCTGTGAATGCGAGAGGAGTGAGTCAGCCCTTTCTGTCGTTTCCCCAAGGTGTCTGCAGCATTGTGACGTATTTGTAGGCATATCATTGGAAGATTGACCATAAGAGACCACATTTACGGTGTCCTGCGCCGAAATTGGTGCGCAAAAGTCAGCTGCAAGTATTTTTCCACAGAATTCAGAGAAGAATGCAGGCTTCCACGAACGATATATCAATGAAGAGATATGTGAAAAAACACCTTGAGGATTGATTCCAAACAATGTTTGCCATGTTTCGGTCGATATTATGGAGATAATTCAGAAAAAGTTTGACGTTGTAGGTGACTGAAAATGTTGCGTGCTATATGCTACTCAAAATACTAAGCTAGCTTAGCATACTCTTACACAAATTAGTGAATTGCTATGGTTCAAAAGCATATTTTGAAAATCTGAGATGACAGTGTTGTTAAGAAAAGGCTAAGCTTGAGAGTAGGCGCATTATTTTCATTTTATTTGCGATTTTCAGAAATCGTTAACGTTGCGTTATGCTAATGAGCCTGAGGCTTTAGTCACGATCCCGGATCCGGGATGGGGAGTTTCAAGAGGTTACTGCACTTTTCTCACTGCAACCCCCCTCCAGGTCTCTGATCACTATTTTGTTTCCTTGTCTGTCTCCATCTCTCTCAATCCTACCTAAGTAATGTGCCATTGCAATCTTCGTTCTCTCTTGTCCAGTACTCTCTTCTCTTCTATCCTATCATCTCTCCCTTCTTTTAAATTCTTCTCCTTTCTGTCTCCCGATTCTTCCTCTTCGACCCTACTCCCCTCCCTTTCTGCACACTATGACTCTCGCTGTCCCTTTTCCTTCCGGCCTGCTCGGCCCTTCCCTCCTGCTCCGTGGCTGAGTGATGAACAGCTTACAGAACAGGGCTGCGGGCAGCTGAACAAAACTTCCGGAGGACGTGTCATCCTTTCCTTCTCACCTCTCTACCTTCTCTTTCTCTGTATCTGCTGCTAAAGCCACTTTCTACCACTCTAAATTGCAAGCTTCTGCCACTAACCGTAGGAAACTATTTTCCCCAATCTCCTCCCACCTTAATCTTTCACCCCTCCCTCCTCCCTCTGCGGACGACTTTGTCAATCCCTTTGAAAATAAGGTTGTCAACACCCTCATTCATCAGTCTATTGAGTCCACTGGTCTCACACACACAACTCCCCTAGTCTTGACCTCATTCTCCCTTCTCTCTCCAGATTAAATCCTGTGACTAGCGCTGACCGGCCGCCCTGCAACCTGTCCACTCGACCCCATCCCCTCATCTCTGAAGACCTTCTCCTATTTCTCATTTCCCTCATCCTCATCAACATCCCTGACCACTGGCTGTATTGCCTCTGACTTCAAAATGGTTAGGTTTGCTCCCCTCTCCTGGAAACTAACACTCGATCCCCCCTGACGTCAAACTACAGACCGGTATCCCTTTATTTTCTTCCCAAAAAACGTGCATGCTGTCTCTGACCAACTTTCTCGCTATCTCTCTCAGAACGCTCTTCTTGAACCTAAACAGTCAGGCTTCAAGACAAGTCACTCAACCAAGACTCCTCTGTGTCACGGAGGCTCTCTGCACTGACAAAGCTGACTCTCTGTCTTTTGTTGTGATCCTCCTAGATCTACCCGCTGCCTTCTACACTGTGAACCATCAGATCCTCCACTCTACCCTCTCATGGCTGGGCGTCTCTTGGATTGCATCCTACCTGGTTGGCCACTCCTCCTAGGTGGCATGGAAAGTATCTTTGTCTATACCACGTACACTCACTACTGGTGTCCAACAGGGCTTGGTTCTAGGCCCTCTCCACTTCTCTCTATACACTAAGTCACTCGGCTCCATCATATCCTCACATTGTCTCTCCTATCATTGCTATATGGATGACACTTCTGACACCTAGTTGGTGAAGCGCATCTTTGCGTGCCTGGTATTTTGGCTATCCGCCCATCACTTCAAGCTCAACCTCTACAAGACTGAGCTGCTCTTCCTCGGAGATAGGCCTGCCCACTCCAAGACCTCCATCACAGTTGACAACTCCACAGTGTCCTCCTCCCAGAGTGCAAATAACCTTGGTGTGACCCTGGACAACACCCTGTTCTATACAAACATCAAAGCAATGACCCGTTCCTGCATTTTCATGCTCTACATCATCCGTAGAATACGGCCCTACGCAGGAAGTGGAGCATGTGCTAAGCCAGGCACTTGTCTTCTCCAGTCTGGACTACGGCAACTCACTTTTGGCTGAACTCTTCTCTTGTGCCATTAAATTCTTGCAACTTATCCAAAATGCCGCAGCCCACCTGGTGTTCAACCTTCTCGAGTCCTCCCATGTCACCCCACTCCTCCGCACACTCTAATGGCTTCCAGTTGAAGCTCACATCCGCTAAAACACCACAATACTTGCCTACAGAGCAGCAAGTGGAACTGCCCCTCCCTACCTTCAGACTATGCTCAAACCCTACATCCCAGCTTCGTTCTGCCACCTCTGGTCTCTTGGCCCTCCCACCCCTACGGGAGGGCCACTCCCTCTCAGCCAAAGCAAAGCTCTTATCTGTCTTGGCTCCCCAATGGTGGAACCTGCTTCCGGAAGCTAGGACAGCAGAGTCCCTGACCATCTTCCAAAAACATCTGAAACCCTATGTTTACAAAGAGAATCTTAAATAATCCCCCAGTACTCCTCCTTGCACCCCCACTTCTCTACTAGCACTGGATTTGCTGATAGCTACTTTATTGGGGAAAAATGTACTTACTATGGTTAAGATATGTTGTTATCCCACCTATCTTAAAATTTCTGCACTAACTGTAAGTTGCTCTAGATACGAGTGACTGCTGAAATGTGATTATTGGCAGTAGGTCGAGTATGGCATTAGTCATGTAAACACCTTACTCTGCTTGTTTCAATCAGCGTAAGGTAATGATCAATTCAACATATGTCAACACCATCATTAAGTTTGCAGACAACACGTCGATGAGACAGGCTACAGGGTGGAGGTCAGAGACCTGGCAGGGTGGTACCAGGACAACAACCTCTCACTCAATGTCAGCAAGACAAAGGAGCTGATCATGAACTACAGGAAACGGAGGGCCGAACACGCCCCCATTCACATTTATAGGGCTGTAGTGGAGCGGGTCGAGAGCTTCAAGTTCCTCTGTGTCCACATCACTAAGGATCTACATTATCATGGTCCACACACAGCAACACAGTCATGAAGAAGACACGACAACACCTCTTTCCCCTCAGGAGGCTGAAAAGATTTGGCATGGGCCCTCAGATCCTCAAAACATTCTACAGCTGTACCATTGAGAGCATCATGACTTGTTGCATCACCGCTTGGTATGTGAACTGCTTGGCATGTGAACTTCTTGGCATCTGACCGCAACACGCTACAGAGGGTAGTGTGTACGGCCCAGTGCATCACTGGGGCCGGTGTCCCTGCCATCCAGGACCTCTATATCAGGTGGTGTCGGAGGAAGGCCCTAAAAATAATCAAATACTCCAGCCACCCAAGTTAAAGACTGTTCTCTCTGCCACCACACGGTAAACAGTACCGATGCACCAAGTCTGGAACCAACCGGCTCCTGAACAGCTTCTACCACAAGCCATAAAACTGACAAATAGTTCATTAAATAGTTAACCAATAGCTACCCTGCATTAACCCTGTTTGCACTGCCTAGTTTGACTCATCACATACGCTGCTGTTACTGTTATGTATGCTGTTGCCTACTCACTTTATCCCTATCTCAATTACCTCGTACCACTGCACATCGACTCGGTACTGGTACCCCATGTATCTAGCCAAGTTATTGTTACTTATTGTCTATTTATTCATTGTGTTGTCATTTTTTGTGTTATTTCAGATTTTTCCTCTGCATTGTTGGGAAGGGCCTGTAACTAAGCATTTCACTCTTAGTCTACACCTGTTGTCTACGGAGCATGTGACAAATAACATTTGATTTGATTAAAACACCTGGTTTTCTGAGCAATCTTTCTAATTATTAGTACATGTAAACAGCTTCATCAGAGTTCCAGCAGAGTAGTTGATCTGTGCATGTGCCAGCACCAGCAGTACAAGACTCCCTTCTTGTGCACTAGTGAAGTGAGTTTGGAAAAACTGAACGTATGTATCTTAGGAATATTTACTAGAGAACTCGTTCTTCTTGCAAAGCATGTAAACATTTAAATCGAATTATGACATTATTCTGACTATTCAAAATAATGGTATTATTGTGTGCATGTTGCCATGCTCATTGTTGTGACTCTACTCAGGAGTGCATTGTGAGATCTGTGAGGTCAGCACAGTGGCTACATATTTTAACAGATCCTCTGTGAATGTTCTATACAAGTAGTCGGTCAACCTACACAATACATATTGGGCTCAGAGTAGATTGAGGTCAAGAATTCAGTTCCCTCTCTCCCTCTCTTGACTCAATCATTAGTCATGGGAAAACCATCTGCTGCTGGCTGAAGGGGAGCTAAACTCACTTTGAAACACCTTGATAAAGACCTGATGCTACCTCAGCATCAACCTCTCACACTAAGCACTTTGAGGTTAACGAATGTTTGTGTTTATCATGTGTGAAATATCAGTTAATGACACAAATGGAAAACAATATGTTGAATTGACATGATGCAGTGGTGCCTATTGTTTCCTGTTATCTGTGAGATGTACAGACTGGTTTCACCTATATAGAGATCTGTCATTTCCCCTGACATGTGTCTGTTCAACAGTAATCAATGAGACCATCCCAGACTCTCTCTTGGAGAGTGGACAGACAATGACCTGCTCAGAGGGACACCATGACGAGGGCAGAGATCAGAGGTCAGCCTGAACAGCAAGAGTGTTTCACTTTCGCTCTTGGCCTCTGTATGTCTAACCATTACTGTGATGCTATTATACTTTGTATGTGTCTCACTACCCGTTCTTCTGCTCTGCAGGTTTGTTGAGCAGGCTGTCAGCCCACCCACTTCACAGTGTAAGACTGCCATCCCACTGCATGCCACAAACCTCTCGTCGACAGTTTCCCGCAGAGTGACTGTCATCCCCAGTGCAGCTCGATACTGATCGATGTGGTTTGTGTCATGGACAGTGACATTCATGGGGGCCAGGCCGCTCTGGAGAAGGTCAAGTCTGCCCTGGTCTGATCAATGTTCCCATAGCCTCTCAGTCTCCACGAGCCCTTTTATGACCACACACACACACACACACACTCACACTCACACTCACACTCACACACACACACACACACACACTCACACACTTCCCTTGTCCCGGTCAGAGTAATCGAAACTCAGTGATCAGACACTTCAAGGAGAGGGGAAGAGGGAAGTGACATGGCAGCTCTGGAGCACCTGCGAACCATAGGGGGTTGCAGTGATCTAAGGTCCCTGGCTTATTAGGATTATAGACAGATGTTCCCCTGTTACTCAGCCCTCTGTATTACCCTGTCTGATCACAGCCTGATAGGGTCATATAGAGGGGCGTTATTATCATATAGCTGCTGCTATACTCTGGTCTCTGGTGTCATGGGAGTTGGTCAGTTGATTGCTTTAAGGTGGATTAGGTGTGTGTGTGAATTAGGCTTGGCGGTGAGGCTGGATCACTGCGTGATTACAGAATGTTCACTGAAGGCTGTTAACTCTTCATCTTCAGCCTCTGTCAAATCCTGCTGAAACACACCGGCAGGCCTCATGCGGACAAGTCTGTGTGTGTGTGTGTGTGTGTGTGTGTGTGTGTGTGTGTGTGTGTGTGTGTGTGTGTGTGTGTGTGTGTGTGTGTGTGTGTGTGTGTGTGTGTGTGTGTGTGTGCGTGCGTGTTTTTGTGGGTATGCAGTGTACACATCAGGAGGCATATTTTTATCCTAATGATACTGCTGAGAAAGTTTCATTAGAGTAGAGATTGTTTCCCATCAGTAATTGTTTGTTTGGTCCAGTCTATCATGGAGGTATTATAGGCTGTTTGGCTGCTACACTTTATCATGGCTGTGTGGTGATCAGTGTGTTCTGGCTGATTTGTACTGTTTTAATCAACACGTGGATGGACAACCTGACCTTGTCTGAAGAGAGATAGAGGAGGTCTGCGGTAGCGAGGAGCAGTTAATTCCAAGGGGGAAGGTGAAGGGAGGTAGGGGAAGGAGAGGCTGGGGAAGGAGTGAGGAGAGCAGGAGGAGTGAGATGAGGTGAGGACGGAAGGATAGTATGAGACTTTATCAAACGCACATTTAAAACCGCTTTGTAATGTTAACGTTCCAGGCAGAGACATGCTGAACCATTACAGGTGAAGGAGAATGACGCTGATGATAATGTGCGATCCTTAGAAAAGGCTTCCGATGAATACAAATCACCAGTCGAGTCATTGAGCAGGGTGTGTATGTCTGAGTGTGTTGGCATGGTCCAATCAGGGCTCTAATGTGTAACCATTTTGGTTGCATATTATCATCAATATTTAGCTGTGCAACATGGAATTTTATTTTGGGATCACCAGTGAGCCCGGAAAAAAGCAATCACCCAGATAATAATTGTTGTAATGATTAGAAAAAAAATGTGCACATATTTGTTAGCATCATGGTTGTACCATTACTACAATCCCAAATAGTTCAAAAGAAATGACCCATATTACAAGCGCAATGTTTTTTTCTTCCCATGGCGGATTTTACTTTCCTAAACCATGTCGAGGGCCATTCTAAAACTACTCGAGGGCCATTTGATTACATCTTGTTCAGCCATGTTACCTCATTAGCTAGCTAGCTACTGTAACAACCTGCTAACTTTACTAGTAGGCTATTATTGATTGACTACGTCAAATCAAATCAAACTTTATTTGTCACATGCGCCGAATACAACAAGTGTAGACTTTACCGTGAAATGCTTCCTTACAAGCCCTTAACCAACAGTGCAGTTCAAGAAGTGTTAAATATTTACCAAGTAGACTAAAATAGAAAAGTAATAATAGAAAAGTAACACAATAAGAATAACAATAACGAGGTTATATACAGGGGGTACCGGTACCGAGTCAGTGTGGGGGGTACAGGTTAGTTGAGGTCATTTGTTCATGTGGGTGGGGGTGAAGTGACTTTGCATAGATAATAAACAGCGAGTAGCAAGGGTGTCTTTCCAAATCGTCCAACACTGGTATTTGTTGGGTACATTTTAAATGATTGTTGTTATGATTTGTTTTTCCATTCCTGAACCCGTGACAAGAAAAGCAACATGGGGAAAAACCAGAATAAATAATCTAATGATTCTGTCTCTTCGTAGAAAATCTGCAGAGCTGATATTGTTGGATGCCCCATATATAGAGCATTCTGTTGGTGGCAAGAATTTTGTATAATAACTTAAATTGAAAAACTCGAAGTGTTGAATCAAGTATTATTTTTTAAATCAATTATTATACCATGTGCCATAGAATCAGTAAATCGAACATTTCTCCCCAGCTATTTAGCAACGTGTATGGTGCATCTGTCAACATTTTGCTATACATGGGGTTGCTATACATACTGTAACTTTTACACAGAGTTTCACCTAAATTAAAATAGTCCATGCATTTATATATAAATTCTAGTCGTACTTTATCAAAAGCTTTTTCAAAATCTGCTATGGAGACCAGGCCTGGTATCTTTGATGTTTCATCATTTTCAATTGTTTCAAGTAATTGTCGTATATTATCACCAATATATCGTGCATGTAAAAAACCTGTCTGATCTGGATCAACAGTATTTGGTAAAAACCTTTTTCATTCTATGTGCTATGTAGAAACCTAATATTCCACAAATAACAACATTTCAAGGACAGGTATTTTTATAAACATTTGAGCTTTGATAAAAACAGATGAATTTGCAGGGTTACATATGACTTTCTAGGGTGCAACATGTGCTTCAGAAGTAACAAGAATACATACAGTGCATTCGGAAGGTTTTCAGACCCCATGACCTTTTACATATTGGAAACACTTATCTCCCTCACTAGCTTTAAGCACCAACTGTCAAAGCAGCTCAAAGATTACTGCACCTGTACATAGCCCACCTATAATTTAGCCCAAACAACTACCTCTTTCCCTACTGTATTTAATTTATTTATTTTGCTCCTTTGCACCCCATTATTTTTATTTCTACTTTGCACATTCTTCCACTGCAAATCTACCATTCCAGTGTTTTACTTGCTATTTGTAGTTACTTTGCCACCATAGTGGTTTTTTGCCTTTACATCCCTTATCTCACCTCATTGGCTCACATCGTATATAGATTTGTTTATACTGTATTATTGACTGTATGTTTGTTTTACTCTGTAAACCAGGGGCACCCTCATAGACGTCATCCTGACCAACTGGCCCTCCAAATACACCTCCGCCGTCTTCAACCAGGATCTCAGTGATCACTGCCTCATTGCCTGTATCCGCTACGGAGCCGCAGTCAAACGACCACCCCTCATCACTGTCAAATGCTCCCTAAAACACTTCTGTGAGCAGGCCTTTCTAATCGACCTGGCCCGGGTATCCTGGAAGGACATTGACCTCATCCCGTCAGTTGAGGATGCCTGGTCATTCTTTAAAAGTAACTTCCTCACCATTTTAGATAAGCATGCTCCGTTCAAAAAATGCAGAACTAAGAACAGATATAGCCCTTGGTTCACTCCAGACCTGACTGCCCTCGACCAGCACAAAAACATCCTGTGGCGGACTGCAATAGCATCGAATAGTCCCCGCGATATGCAACTGTTCAGGGAAGTTAGGAACCAATACACGCAGTCAGTCAGGAAAGCTAAGGCCAGCTTCTTCAGGCAGAAATTTGCATCATGTAGCTCCAACTCCAAAAAGTTCTGGGACACTGTGAAGTCCATGGAGAACAAGAGCACCTCCTCCCAGCTGCCCACTGCACTGAGGCTAGGTAACACGGTCACCACCGATAAATCCATGATTATCGAAAACTTCAACAAGCATTTCTCAACGGCTGGAAATGCCTTCCGCCTGGCTACTCCAACCTCGGCCAACAGCTCCGCCCCCCCCGCAGCTACTCGCCCAAGCCTCTCCAGGTTCTCCTTTACCCAAATCCAGATAGCAGATGTTCTGAAAGAGCTGCAAAACCTGGACCCGTACAAATCAGCTGGGCTTGACAATCTGGACCCTCTATTTCTGAAACTATCCGCCGCCATTGTCGCAACCCCTATTACCAGCCTGTTCAACCTCTCTATCATATCGTCTGAGATCCCCAAGGATTGAAAGCTGCCGCAGTCATCCCCTCTTCAAAGGGGAGACACCCTGGACCCAAACTGTTACAGACCTATATCCATCCTGCCCTGCCTATCTAAGGTCTTCGAAAGCCAAGTCAACAAACAGGTCACTGATCATCTCGAATCACACCGTACTTTCTCCGCTGTGCAATCTGGTTTCCGAGCCGGTCACGGGTGCACCTCAGCCACGCTCAAGGTACTAAACGATTTCATAATGGCCATCGATAAAAGACAGTACTGTGGGCCGACTCTTTTCTCTGTATATATCAATGATGTTGCTCTTGCTGCAGGCGATTCCCTGATCCACCTCTACGCAGACGACACCATTCTGTATATACTTCCGGCCCGTCCTTGGACACTGTGCTATCTAACCTTCAAACAAGCTTCAATGCCATACAACACTCCTTCCGTGGCCTCCAACTGCTCTTAAAGGCTAGTAAAAACCAAATGCATGCTGTTCAACCGTTCGCTGCCTGCACCCGCACGCCTGACTAGTATCACCACCCTGGATGGTTCCGACCTTGAATATGTGGACATCTATAAGTACCTAGGTGTCTGGTGAGACTGTAAACTCTCCTTCCAGACTCATATCAAACATCTCCAATCAAAAATCAAATCTAGAGTTGGCTTTCTATTCCGCAACAAAGCCTCCTTCACTCACGCCGCCAAACTTACCCTAGTAAAACTGACTATCCTACCGATCCTCGACTTCGGCGACGTCATCTACAAAATAGCTTCCAACACTCTACTCAGCAAACTGGATGCAGTTTATCACAGTGCCATCCGTTTTGTCACTAAAGCACCTTATACCACCCACCACTGCGACCTGTATAATCTAGTCGGCTGGCCCTCACTACATATTCGTCGCCAGACCCACTGGTTCCAGGTCATCTACAAGTCCATGCTAGGTAAAGCTCCGCCTTATCTTAGTTCACAGGTCACGATGGCAACACCCACCCGTAGCACGCGCTCCAGCAGGTGTATCTCACTGATCATCCCTAAAGCCAACACCTCATTTGGCCGCCTTTCGTTCCAGTTCTCTGCTGCCTGTGACTGGAACGAATTGCAAAAATCGCTGAAGTTGGAGACTTTTATCTCCCTCACCAACTTCAAACATCTTCTGTCTGAGCAGCTAACCGATCGCTGCAGCTGTACATAGTCTTATCGATAAATAGCCCACCCAATTTTACCTACCTCATCCCCAAACTGTTTTTATTTATTTACTTTTCTGCTCTTTTGCACACCAATATCTCTACCTGTACATGACCATCTGATCATTTATCACTCCAGTGTTAATCTGCAAAATTGTAATTATTCGCCTTCCTCCTCATGCCTTTTGCACACAATGTATATACAGTGCCTTGCGAAAGTATTCGGCCCCCTTGAACTTTGCGACCTTTTGCCACATTTCAGGCTTCAAACATAAAGATATAAAACTGTATTTTTTTGTGAAGAATCATCAACAAGTGGGACACAATCATGAAGTGGAACGACATTTATTGGATATTTCAAAAAATTTTAACAAATCAAAAACTGAAAAAATGGGCGTGCAAAATTATTCAGCCCCCTTAAGTTAATACTTTGTAGCACCACCTTTTGCTGCAATTACAGCTGTAAGTCGCTTGGGGTATGTCTCTATCAGTTTTGCACATCGAGAGACTGAAATTTTTTCCCATTCCTCCTTGCAAAACAGCTCGATCTCAGTGAGGTTGGATGGAGAGCATTTGTGAACAGCAGTTTTCAGTTCTTTCCACAGATTCTCAATTGGATTCAGGTCTGGACTTTGACTTGGCCATTCTAACACCTGGATATGTTTATTTTTGAACCATTCCATTGTAGATTTTGCTTTATGTTTTGGATCATTGTCTTGTTGGAAGACAAATCTCCGTCCCAGTCTCAGGTCTTTTGCAGACTCCATCAGGTTTTCTTCCAGAATGGTCCTGTATTTGGCTCCATCCATCTTCCCATCAATTTTAACCATCTTCCCTGTCCCTGCTGAAGAAAAGCAGGCCCAAACCATGATGCTGCCACCACCATGTTTGACAGTGGAGATGGTGTTTTCAGGGTGATGAGCTGTGTTGCTTTTACGCCAAACATAACGTTTTGCATTGTTGCCAAAAAGTTCAATTTTGGTTTCATCTGACCAGAGCACCTTCTTCCACATGTTTGGTGTGTCTCCCAGGTGGCTTGTGGCAAACTTTAAACAACACTTTTTATGGATATCTTTAAGAAATGGCTTTCTTCTTGCCACTCTTCCATAAAGGCCAGATTTGTGCAATATACGACTGATTGTTGTCCTATGGACAGAGTCTCCCACCTCAGCTGTAGATCTCTGCAGTTCATCCAGAGTGATCATGGGCCTCTTGGCTGCATCTCTGATCAGTCTTCTCCTTGTATGAGCTGAAAGTTTAGAGGGACGGCCAGGTCTTGGTAGATTTGCAGTGGTCTGATACTCCTTCCAGTTCGATATTATCACTTGCACAGTGCTCCTCGCGATTTTTAAAGCTTGGGAAATCTTTTTGTATCCAAATCCGGCTTTAAACTTCTTCACAACAGTATCTCGGACCTGCCTGGTGTGTTCCTTGTTCTTCATGATGCTCTCTGCGCTTTTAACGGACCTCTGAGACTATCACAGTGTAGGTGCATTTATACGGAGACTTTTAGTCATTTAGGTCAACATTGGATCATTCAGAGATCCTCACTGAACTTCTGGAGAGAGTTTGCTGCACTGAAAGTAAAGGGGCTGAATAATTTTGCACGCCCAATTTTTCAGTTTTTGATTTGTTAAAAAAGTTTGAAATATCCAATAAATGTCGTTCCACTTCATGATTGTGTCCCACTTGTTGTTGATTCTTCATAAAAAAATACAGTTTTATATCTTTATGTTTGAAGCCTGAAATGTGGCAAAAGGTCGCAAAGTTCAAGGGGGCCGAATACTTTCGCAAGGCACTCTAGACCCTTTTGTTTCTACTGTGTTATTGACTTGTTTATTGTTTACTCCATGTGTAACTCTGTGTTGTCTGTTCACACTGCTATGCTTTATCTTGGCCAGGTCACAGTTGCAAATGAGAACTTGTTCTCAACTAGCCTACCTGGTTAAAACGTCTTCAGGAGTTGGTTCCTGTACAGGAACCAAATGAGCGGAAATTCCAGAGCGCCAACTAATTGTACTCGTTAAAACTCAAACTTTCATTAAAATTCACATCCAGGGTACTCAAATCAAGCCACACTCGTTGTGAATATAGCGAACATGTCAGATTTGTAAAATGCTTTTCGGCGAAAGCATGACAAGCTATTATCTGATAGCATGCAGCTCCCTGACACACAGAAAGGGCACGTAAACAAACAAATTAGCGTAGCCGGCGCTACCAAAAACGCAGAAATAAAATATAAAACATTCATTACCTTTGACGAGATTCTTTGTTGGCACTCCTATATGTCCCATAAACATCACAATTGGGTCTTTTTTCAATTAAATCGGTCCATATATACCCAAAATGTCCATTTATGAACACAGTGAAATCCATGGAAAAATGCACGTTTCCCAACGCACATAATTTTTTAAAATTCATAAAGTTGCCTATAAACTTTGACAAAACACTTCAACCTACTTCTGTAATCCAAGTTTAGGTATTAGTAAATGTTAATAAATGATCAAATTGATCATGGAGCGATCTGTATTCAATAGCTATAAGTTTTGAAAACAAAGTCCATTTGGAGAACGACATGTTGACTGGGTGCGCAGTTGAAGAAATTACGTAGTTTTCAGTGATCTGACCAAGGATTAAGGGACCTGGAAAACAGTACACTGGCGACATCGTGTGGAATCTGTAGGAATTGCAAACACTGTTCCAATATTTATGACAAGCCTTAGACAATACATATACTGGCGGATTGATTTTTTTCTCAGTCAAAAAAGTGACCAGGTTTTCTGGCGATTTTGACCACGGAACTCGTTCTGTTATAGTCACAGACACCATTGAACCAGTTCTAGAAACTTCAGAGTGTTTTCTATGCACACATACTAATCATATGCATATACTATATTCCTGGCATGAGTAGCAGGACGTTGAAATGTTGGGCGATTTTTAACAGAATTTTGACAAATGTAGCTCGATCTCAAACAGGTTTTAAATAAAGGTGAAATAAAAATAAAATAAAATAAAACTGTGTCGTTGTTTGTGTCGAACTGCTTTGCTTTATCTTGGCCAGGTCGCAATTGTAAATGAGAACTTGTTTTCAACTTGCCTACCTGGTTAAATAAAGGTGAAATAAAATAAATAAACATATTTTGTTAAATATTTTGTTACATTTTTGGACATTTATTAAAAATAAAAACAGAAATACATACATTTTTAAGTATTTAGACCCTATAAGACTTGAGCTCAGGTGCATCCGGTTTCCATTGATCATCCATGAGATGTTTCTACAACTTGATTGGAGTCCACCTGTGGTAAATTCAATTGATTGAGCATGATTTGGAAAGGCACACACCTGTCTATATAAGGTCCCACAGTTGACAGTGCATGTCAGAGCAAAAACCAAGCCATGCGGTCGAAGGAATTGTCCGTAGAGCTCCAAGACAGGATTGTGTCGAGGCACAGATCTGGGGAAGATTACCAAAAAATGTCTGCAGCATTGAAGGTCACCAAGAATACAGTGAACTCCATCATTCTTAAATGGAAGAAGTTTGGAACCACCAATTGCTGGCTGCCTGGCCAAACTGAGCAATCGGGGGAGAAGGGCATTGGTCAGGGAGGTAACCAAATACGTGACGGTCACTCTGACAGAGCTCCAGAGTTCCTCTGTGGAGTTTGGAGAACCTTCCAGAAGGACAACCATCTCTGCAGCATCCCCCAACCATGGTATGCGTGGCCAGACGGAAGCCACTCCTCAGTAAAAGGCACATGACAGCTCGCTTGGAGTTTGCCAAAAGGCACCTCAAGGACTCAGACCATGAGAAACAAGATTCTTTGGTCTGATAAAACCAAGATTGAACTCTTTGGCCTGAATGCCAAGCGTCACATCTGGAGGAAACCTGGCACCATCCCTACAGTGAAGCATGATGGTGGCAGCATCATGCTGTGGGGATGTTTTTCAGTGGCAGGGACTGGGAGACTAGTCAGAATCGAGGAAAAATGAATGAAGCAAAGTAAAGAGAGATCATTGATGAAAACCTGCTCCAGAGTGCTCAGAAACTCAGACTGGGGCGAAGGTTCCCCTGCCAACAGGACAACAACCCTAAGCACACATCCAAGACAATGGGGGAGTGGCTTCAGAACAAGTCTCTGAATGTCCTTGAACCCAATTGAACATCTCTGGGGAAACCTGAAAATAGCTGTGCAGCATCACTCCCCATCTAACCTGACAGAGCTTGAAAGAATCTGCAGAGAGGAATTGGATAAACTCCACAAATACAGGTGTGCCAAGCTTGTAGCGTCATACCCAAGAATACTCAAGGCTGTAATCACTACCAAAGATGCTTCAGCAAGGTCCTGTGTAAAGGGTCTGAATACTTATGTGATATTTCAGACTCTTATTTTTTTGCAAAATTTCTAAAAACCAGTTTCTCCTTCATCATTATGGGGTAATGTGTGTAGATTTTAGATTAAGGCTTTAACGTAACAAAATGTGGAAAAAGTCAAAAGGCCGGAATACTTTCCAAATGCATTGCATTGGCCTAATATAAGCTATATCTCAATCGATTAAAAACTTAACTTTTAAAAGTTGGGAGTGCCCGTGCTTGCAATGATAAATTATAATTTAGAGCCCTGGGTCCAACATTCCTAACTCACACATGGTCCATAGTGTATGTTGTGCTCCCACTTACTGCTATGCTGTCTCTGTGTCTGTTCTTTTCGTAGATAGAGCCATCCTACAATGTGTCATCTTGAGAGAGTAGGTCTGACTAATTGTCTGGATTGTTTAGCCCACCCACACGTTAGTGATGCTGTGAACTGGGCGGAGTTAGAACACTCACTCTCACAGACCAAGCCTATAATTGGCTGATTGATC
>NC_088221.1:29221263-29251263 GCF_036934945.1 Oncorhynchus masou masou
TTTCCTTTCTGTTTTCAACCTTCAATACTCTGCTATTTTCTTAGCGAAAACAAACTTCCACTGCCGGGAATGAGACCGGAGACGATTGTTCTGTATGAAGCCGCTCCTGACAGGTCTGAGAACTCGAGACAGATAGTGTCCCAATACAGAAAGGCATCTGCACCGCTTATTTAAAAGTCAAATGTGTTTATTTTGAGGAGAAAGTTCCCTTTATACATAGAAGTAATTAACGACTTCTATGTTGTTGTAGAAAATAAAGACCGACGTCACTCTGACGCGTGAGAGCCGAGTAAGGAATGAACCTCTGGTCAGGAATTTAAAAAGTCTCCGGCCTTCATCAGGGACCTATACAGTCCTATCAACTGTTGCTATAGGATTAGGAGACATCAGGAATATTACTGGAAAACAACCACAGATGGCTTCATTAACAGATATTCACATAGAGAGAGTGAAATAACATGTATGACGATGAACAAATATACATGCCCAAATATTCAACAACATTCCGCCCTCTGCGTCACACTTGTAGGTGTAGAATCAGCGTTGCTGTAGTAACCTCTGGCTCTGGTGTCTGGTCTTGAGGGAACAGACAGCACACCTCACTCTCTATGGAGACATGGTGTACAGAGAGGGAGAGGAAAGAGAGAGGGGGGAATAGGGTAGAAGTTAGATAAACACAATCATATCTCTAGGGGCATGAGGAAACAGAGAGAGGGAGGTGACAGACAGCGAGAAAGAGACAGAGACAGTCTTGATGACTAGCAGATTGTGTGTATGGTCCTGGTCTCTGCTGTTGAGTAGAGAGTTTATCCTGCAAACTGAAGTAGTATTGTTGCAGTAATGGCCAGATAGATTGGGGTTAAGCATCTGAATGGGACTGAATGGGATTGGCCCTGGGCTACACGGCTACCCAGCAGTCGCTAGCATAATTAGCATTAGCATAATCGATGGACACAGCAGGGCAGCAGTCGCTAGCATAATTAGCATTAGCATAATCGATGGACACGGCAGGGCAGCAGGAGGCAGCGGCAGCCAGGAGAGGCATCACATTGACCCTCTGACCAGTGTTTAGTTCACTCTCACTACAGCTAATCTTCTGTTTTCAGACGCAAGGACTTATCCTACAGATGGTTGTGTTTATGGCCCAGTACATCACTGGGGCCGAGCTCCCTGCCATCCAGGACCTCGACACCAGGAAGGCCCTAACAATTGTCAAAGACTCCAGCTACCCAAGTCATAGACCGTTCCCTCTGCTACCACACGGCAAGTGGTACCAGAGCGCCACGTCTGGGACCAAAAGGCTCTTGAACAGCTTCTACCGCCAAGCCATAAGACTGCTGAACCGTTAATCAAATGGCTACCCTGACTATTTGCATTGACCCCCTTGACACCAGCTCTATGCACACTCACTGACACTCCAACACACACGCACACGCACACACACACACACACACACACACACACACACACACACACACACACACACACACACACACACACACACACACACACACACACACAAACACACACACTCACACACACCCCACATACAGTGCCTTGCGAAAGTATTCGGCCCCCTTGAACTTTGCAACCTTTTGCCACATTTCAGGCTTCAAACATAAAGATATAAAACTGTATTTTTTTGTGAAGAATCAACAACAAGTGGGACACAATCATGAAGTGGAACGACATTTATTGGATATTTCAAACTTTTTTAATCTTTTTGTATCCAAATCCGGCTTTAAACTTCTTCAGAACAGTATCTCGGACCTGCCTGGTGTGTTCCTTTTTCTTCATGATGCTCTCTGCGCTTTTAACGGACCTCTGAGACTACCACAGTGCAGGTGCATTTATACGGAGACTTGATTACACACAGGTGGATTGTATTTATCATCATTAGTCATTTAGGTCAACATTGGATCATTCAGAGATCCTCACTGAACTTCTGGAGAGAGTTTGCTGCACTGAAAGTAAAGGGGCTGAATAATTTTGCACGCCCAATTTTTCAGTTTTTGATTTGTTAAAAAAGTTTGAAATATCCAATAAATGTTGTTCCACTTCATGATTGTGTCCCACTTGTTGTTGATTCTTCACAAAAAAATACAGTTTTATATCTTTATGTTTGAAGCCTGAAATGTGGCAAAAGGTCGCAAAGTTCAGGGGGACCGAATACTTTCGCAAGGCACTGTAAGTTCACACACACACAAAACACATGCACACACGCATATTGACACCACATACACACACTCACTCACTGTTTCACATATACGCTGCTGCTACTCTGTTTATTATCTATCCTAAATGCTTAGACACTTTTATCCCTACCTACATGTACATACTACTTCAATTTACCTCAATTACCTTGCACATTGACTCGGTACAGGTACTCCTTGTATGTACACTGAGTGTACAAAACATTAAGAACACCTTCCTAATATTGAGTTCCACCCCCTTTTGCCCTCAGAACAGCCTCAATTCATCAGGGCATGGACTCTACAAGGTGTTGAAAGCATTCCACAGGGATGTTGGCCAATGTTGACTCCAATGCTTCCCACAGTTAAGTTGTCAAGTTGGCCCGGATGTCCTTTGGGGGGTGGACCATTCTTGATACACACAGGAAAATGTTTATCATAAAAAACCCAGCAGCGTTGGAGTTCTTGACACTCAAACAGGTGCACCTGGCACCTACTAACATACCATGTTCAAAGGGACTTAAATATTTTGGCTTACCCATTCATCCTCTGAATGGCACACATACAAAATCCATGGTTCAATTGTCACAAGGCTTAAAAATCCTTTAACCGGTGCTCTCTCTCTCTCTCTCTCTCTCTCTCTCTCTCTCTCTCTCTCTCTCTCTCTCTTCTCCCTCTCTCTTTCTCCCCCTCTCTCTCCCTCTCTCTCTCTCTGTTTCATTCTCTCACTCTCTCCAGAGACAGGTCCTATTTTAAATTTAATGAAAGAGAAGAAAATCTGAGCTGTACGGAGCTCAGATAGGCCCCTGGAGAGTCCCAGACCAATTTGTGTGCAACAATAAAAAACAGCCCTGAATCTGGGATGGTGCGATGGAGGGAGGAAGAGTGAGAGATGGAGGAAGACTGAGAGACACACACAAAGAGAGATCGGCGGAGAGAGCGATGGCTAGAGAGACAAAGAATGAAAGAGAGAGAGAAACAGAGTACACAGTGGCAGAATACCTGACCACGGTGACTGACCTAAAATTAATAAAATCCTTGACTCAGTGAGCATTGACTTGCTTTTGAGATAGGCGGACCTGGCTCTCCAGAGAAGAAAGGCTATGTGCACACTGCCCACAAAATGAGGTGGAAACCGAGCTGCACTTCCTAACCTCCTGCCCAATGTATGACCATATTAGAAATACATATTTCCTTCAGATTACACAGACCCACAAAGATTACACAGACCTACCATATCTGTTCGGTGAAATACCACAGTGTGCCATCACATCTGCAAGATTTGTGTCCTGTTGCCAAGAGGAAAGGGCAACCAGTACAGCAGAAACAACATTATAAACACCACCAATATGTATGTGTTTATTTCTCTTCCCCTACTATTTTTACAACAATTTGCACATTGCTAAAACAATGTATATAGTTGATACTATAACACTTGAATTTTTTTATGAGCCTTTGTGAGTGCAATGAGAGAGAGAGAGAGAGAGAGAGAGAGAGAGAGAGAGAGAGAGAGAGAGAGAGAGAGAGAGAGAGAGGGAGAGAGGGAGAGAGAGAGAGAGAGAGAGAGAGAGAGAGATAGAGAGAGAGATAGAGAGAGAGGGAGGGAGAGAGAGAGAGAGAGAGAGAGAGGGAGAGAGAGAGAGAGAGAGAGAGAGAGAGAGAGAGAGAGAGAGAGAGAGAGAGAGAGAGAGAGAGAGATAGAGAGAGAGAGAGAGAGAGAGAGAGAGAGAGAGAGGGAGAGAGAGAGAGAGAGAGAGAGAGATAGAGAGAGAGAGAGGGAGGGAGAGAGAGACTGTAAAGAAAACAGTAAGGTGTTTATTGTTTATCAGGGTTATTACCAGGGGTTATGGGTTCCCTATGCCAAGCTTGTTTCACAACAGGCCCAGAAAGGTGAATTTTTGCACTACGAACAACCATTACACCCACAACCATTTATAGATTTCACATATAGACTTTCCCTTTGTCTGTAATGGGGTGTTTGAGGAGAATAAATGGAAATATATAAATTGTTTCTACGTTCTGATAGATGAAAGTGGTCTTTGGTAGTGGTCTAGTTTAGATTGCTTGGAAATCTAAACAAATCCCAAGGCACCTCTCAAGTGTTGAAATTGATTTTCATCAATAAAGTAGTTCAGTTTCAAGCAGCTGCTTTACACTGTGTTTATTATTCTGATGTGAATAAATAGGAGAATATCAGCCAGTGATGCATAATATAACTCCCTCTCATGTGTTCATCAAGTTGAACTTGCTGCTGTGCTGTTGGTTGAATGGGAGGTCAGGTGGTGAGGTGGAGTGAGGGGATTGGTTTAACAGCATGGAGGACGATGTACTATTCATCTCCTACTGGCAGGAGCCTGCTTCTATGAGCCTGCGACCTGCAGGTCTGTGGCCTGTGTGGCCCCTGAGAAGCATCTGAACAGATACATGCCCGGGCCCTCCTCTTACCACAGGCTCCAACACATAGAGTTATTGAACTGTAGTTTACCGCACAGCCATTGAACTGTAGTTTTCCCGCACAGCCATTGAACTGTAGTTTACTGCATAGCCATTGAACTGTAGTTTACAGCACAGCTATTGAACTCTAGTTTACCGCACAGCCATTGAACTGTAGTTTACCACACAGCCATTGAAGTGTAGTTTACCACACAGCCATTGAAGTGTAGTTTACCACACAGCTATTGAACTGTAGTTTACCACACAGCCATTGAAGTGTAGTTTACCACACAGCCATTGAACTGTAGTTTACCACACAGCCATTGAACTGTAGTTTACCGCACAGCCATTGAAGTGTAGTTTACCACACAGCCATTGAAGTGTAGTTTACCGCACAGCCATTGAACTGTAGTTTACCACACAGCCATTGAAGTGTAGTTTACCACACAGCCATTGAACTGTAGTTTACCGCACAGCCATTGAAGTGTAGTTTACCATACAGCCATTGAAGTGTAGTTTACCACACAGCCATTGAACTGTAGTTTACCACACAACCATTGAACTGTAGTTTACCACACAGCCATTGAACTGTAGTTTACTGCACAGCCATTGAAGTGTAGTTTACCACACAGCCATTGAACTGTAGTTTACCACACAACCATTGAACTGTAGTTTACCACACAGCCATTGAAGTGTAGTTTACCGCACAGCCATTGAACTGTAGTTTACCGCACAGCCATTGAACTGTAGTTTACCACACAGCCATTGAAGTGTAGTTTACCACACAGCCATTGAACTGTAGTTTACCACACAGCCATTGAAGTGTAGTTTACCACACAGCCATTGAACTGTAGTTTACCACACAACCATTGAACTGTAGTTTACCACACAGCCATTGAAGTGTAGTTTACCACACAGCCATTGAACTGTAGTTTACTGCACAGCCATTGAACTGTAGTTTACCACACAGCCATTGAAGTGTAGTTTACCGCACAGCCATTGAACTGTAGTTTACTGCACAGCCATTGAAGTGTAGTTTACCACACAGCCATTGAAGTGTAGTTTACCACACAGCCATTGAAGTGTAGTTTACCACACAGCCATTGAAGTGTAGTTTACCACACAGCCATTGAAGTGTAGTTTACCACACAGCTATTGAACTGTAGTTTACCACACAGCCATTGAAGTGTAGTTTACCACACAGCCATTGAAGTGTAGTTTACCACACAGCCATTGAAGTGTAGTTTACCACACAGACATTGAAGTGTAGTTTACCACACAGCCATTGAACTGTAGTTTACCACACAGCCATTGAAGTGTAGTTTACCACACAGCCATTGAAGTGTAGTTTACCACACAGCCATTGAAGTGTAGTTTACCACACAGCCATTGAAGTGTAGTTTACCACACAGCCATTGGAATGACCACATCTCCATTCAACCCACCTCGGTCCCCTGTCTTACTGATCAATGGAACTGACTAGAGGCCAATTTAACCCCAGTCTAGTAGCATACAGAAACATTGAACTCTCTCTCACCCTCTAATCAGACCTCTCCTCCTTTCAGTTGCCACATAAAGCCTGTCTTGACCACCATTTTGTAGGTCATCCACTGGAGCCTGTGTGTTGGTGAGTGTGTGTTACAGAACAACCAGTGGAACCTCTTCCTATTGAGTCAGCGAGCAAGGCAGAGAGAGAGAGCAGAGAGAGAGCGGAGGCATCCGGTATATTAAGTTGTCACCGTGCATCTAAACCTGGGCCTATTCCATGCTGTCTTCCTCTCAACAGTTTTTGTGTGACACAGAGGTCATCATCGGCCAAAATCCCCACACCATCTCAAACACAGTAGTAAAATGAGATGCAAATCCTACAATTCAGTTCTGTGTGGCTGTTGTGAGCTGATGACGTGTGTGTGTGCATGTGTGCACGCTGCTGCAGTTACACAGTTGTTGGTGAGAGGGTAGTGTAGCCACTGTTTAACCAGGGCTACAGGTAGCCTAGCTCTTAAGAGCATTGGGCCAGTAACCGAAAGGTTGCTGGGTCGAATCCCCGTGCTGACCAGTTGATACATCTGTTGACATGCCCTTGTGCAAGGCACTAAACTCTAATTGCTCTGGATAGGAGCATCTAGTAAAATAAACAAATACATTCACACACACAGACACGCCACTTAAAGACACAATGAAGTGATGAACTATAAGGAGGGCAGGCAGTTGTTGTAGAAAGAAGAGAAAGTGAGAGGGGGAGGGAGTGAATTGTGTGCCTCTAGGATCTGCAGCTCCATCTACCCTTGAAACAATCCTCTGTCACACAGACTGGATATAAAACAATCCTCTGTCACACAGACTGGATATAAAACAATCCTCTGTCACACAGACTGCATATAAAACAATCCTCTGTCACACAGACTGGATATAAAACAATCCTCTGTCACACAGACTGGATATAAAACAATCCTCTGTCACACAGACTGGATATAAAACAATCCTCTGTCACACAGACTGGATATAAAACAATCCTCTCTCACACAGACTGGATATAAAACAATCCTCTGTCACACAGACTGGATATAAAACAATCCTCTGTCACACAGACTGGACATAAAACAATCCTCTCTCACACAGACTGGACATAAAACAATCCTCTGTCACACAGACTGGATATAAAACAATCCTCTGTCACACAGACTGGATATAAAACAATCCTCTGTCACACAGACTGGATATAAAACAATCCTCTCTCACACAGACTGGACATAAAACAATCCTCTGTCACACAGACTGGATATAAAACAATCCTCTGTCACACAGACTGGATATAAAACAATCCTCTGTCACACAGACTGGATATAAAACAATCCTCTGTCACACAGACTGGATATAAAACAATCCTCTGTCACACAGACTGGATATAAAACAATCCTCTGTCACACAGACTGGATTTGTAGCTCTAATAGGAGGTCTGGCTGCTGTTTGTCATAGGCTAAGGCAGAGACTGACCATAAGAAACACACACTGAGGCCCTACATACAGCTAACTAACCAGCAGCAATGGCTACCCCTATACCCCAGGGCCAAACCAAACCAGTATCATCGGAAAACAACGTTTGGGGGTCTGGGGCGAAAATGAAAGGCTTAGGGTGCCAGTGCTTGTATTCAGGAGGGGAAATGACTTGGGTTACAGTAAAACCCAGGCTGTTAATGACTGCTGACTAAGCTCAGAGAAAAGCCTGTGTGTGTCACACACCGACCAGGGAGGAGAAAGAGAATGAGAGAGAGATCCAGAAGCTGAGAATAGGTCAGAACCTGACATCAAGCGTGTGTGAGTGTGTGGACATACCTGCCTTAGTGTGTATGTGTGATCAGGCCTCAAAGGGGCCCAATCCTTGGGGTCCAGACTCAGCCAGGGGTTCCCCTCTCTCTCTCAGTGGGGCTCAGAGAGGTGTGGACTCACTATGCACCAAGTTGTCTGCTCAGTGCTTCCCAGCCCAAAGTCACACCTGTCTCTCCTTAACAAAAAACGCACGCCTTATTCTCAGTTGTTAAAACGTTGAAATATGAACCAATTAACAAGTTGGGCGGTTTTGTTATTATTTCTCCCAGAATTAATATTTTGGAAATTGAAGTCTAAGAATAAGGAATGTATTTCCCATGGCATAGGTCTGTAAAATGGGTTACACATGTAGTCGCTGAGTGGTGCTGCCCTCTCTGGGAAACTCTCACTCTCTCACAGGGAGGGAGGTGTGTGTGTGTGTGTGTGTGTGTGTGTGTGTGTGTGTGTGTGTGTGTGTGTGTGTGTGTGTGTGTGTGTGTGTGTGTGTGTGTGTGTGTGTGTGTGTGTGTGTGTGTGTGTGTGTGTGTGTGTGTGTGCGTGTGCGTGCGTGCGTGTGCGTGTGTGTGTGTGTGTACTTGTGTGTGTACCTGCGTGTGCGTGTGCGTGTGCGTGTGCGTGCGTGTGCGTGTGCGTGTGTGTGTGTGTGTGTGTGTGTACCTGTGTGTGTGTACCTGTGTGTGTGTACCTGTGTGTGTACCTGAGTGTGTGTGTGTGTGTCTCACTCACTTTCTCTGACAATTAGCTCCGACTCACTTAGTTCTCAGGAGGACTCGTTCAACTCAGTGCATGAATTCTGTCTTAAGCTAAACAAACAGTATTCAGTTACTCCCTTCTATATGTCATTCAGTCTGGTAATCATTTCAGTGAGAGGACAGGGGAAATAGTGGCCCGAATGACTGCTACACATGGAATTATCACATGAAAATGGTATGATTACACTGTGCTCATAGTTGTGGTTAAGTAAACCTCCACTAGATCTCATGTTGCTGTGAGTTTCACCCATGTGCTTCACAGAGCTGCTTTAGGTAGACAATTCCACTTCTTAACTGTCTCGCTATTGTTAAGAGGAATTTCATTTTCATAATGGGCACCATTTGGACAGCCTCGTTTCACCACATCTCAAGCTAACAAAGTGTGTCAGTCCGTGTATGTAGGTGTGTGTGGGCGCTCGTGCATACCATTTGGACAGCCTCGTTTCACCACATCTCAAGCTAACAAAGTGTGTCAGTCCATGTATGTAGGTGTGTGTGTGCGCTCGTGCATACCATTTGGACAGCCTCGTTTCACCACATCTCAAGCTAACAAAGTGTGTCAGTCCGTGTATGTAGGTGTGTGTGGGCGCTCGTGCATACCATTTGGACAGCCTCGTTTCACCACATCTCAAGCTAACAAAGTGTGTCAGTCCGTGTATGTAGGTGTGTGTGGGCGCTCGTGCATACCATTTGGACAGCCTCGTTTCACCACATCTCAAGCTAACAAAGTGTGTCAGTCCGTGTATGTAGGTGTGTGTGGGCGCTCGTGCATACTAGTTACCTTTTGTGCTGCGTGAATTAAACTAAATGAAACAAACCTGATGAGTATGTATTCCCATTATGTGTAATAATCACATTATTCTCCTTTTCCTATTAGACACACTTCCGCGAGTACAATAAAACACCCTACCCAGCAATCTCTCTGTTTTCAGGAACACATAGCGATTCTAATCAGCGTTTGTGAAACAATCGGCTCTAATGCTCAATAGTTCCTTGTTTAGAGTAATAGTTTAGAAGGCTTTAGAAGACTGATGGCCATAATGAATGAGAGAGGAAGGCTAATGTAGAGGAAGTGCGAAGGAAACAGAAGCAAACAGCTCTGAGCTGCAAATACCGAACACATTAGAGCCTGGAAACCTTCCAGGGAAATCTTTCAATTACAGAGAGTGAGTCTGACTCTGCTGTGTATGCAAGATGGATAACTCCCAGCCCGAGCACTAGGCCTAACAATTAAACTAATCTATAGATTTAATTAGTATAAGACATGTGGGAATGTAAGGAGTGTAGACAATGATGTGGGGAACAGACAAACTGCCCACAAATCTAAACGTTCGGCACAATCACTCCTAAAAGCCTGTACATAAACTATTCACAGATAAATGCATGCACACACACGCACACACACACACACACACACACACACACACACACACACACACACACACACACACACACACACACACACACACACACACACACACACACACACACACACACACACACACACACACACACACACACAGTAAATACAAACACATAAAATATCCACGCACACGAAACCGCTCGTATTAGATTGAAATGTATTGCCTTTGAGAGAGAGACTATCTTAATTAAAGTATTAAAGGCCCAGTGCAGTCAAAATGCAGTTTTCCTGTATTTTGTATCATAATGTAAAATTGTAACATTTTCAAACAATTACATCAATGTTATTTTCTTATAGCTATCGGTTGAAAATACAATCTACATCATTACGTGGTTAATAGACCAATAACAAAGTGGTCCCCAGTCAGACCACTCCTAGACAGTCCTACCAAAATTCTTGCTTGAGAATTCTTTCGTTGCTAAAAAGCCATCTTTTCCCATTTTAATGGATATATATTACAGTAAGGTACTTGTTAGCAAGAAATTATTTGATATTGAGATAAAATGAGCTGCATTGGGCCTTTAATCCTCTGGCTGCATCTCATGAGGGCAAAATTTATGGATGTATTTATGGATGTATTTATGGATGTTGATGCTCTGAGTACTAATGTATTATAATGATTAAATGAGAAAGTAAAGCACTTGTCAAACTGCTGCTACTTTCCTTTGTCTTCAGTAAGGCTCTTTAGATATCATGGGGAGGGGGAGAGAGCGGGTAAAGAGCTACTTGAACTGGCTGACAAGTTACACACAGACAAGTGGGAATGCACACATGTATGCATGCAAGCCTGAATATTCATTAGGATCCTATCAAGATCCTTGAAGATTCTTAACGAGATCTTATAGAATTCTGAAGGATCCTGGACAAGACTAACCAATGCAATGCAAGTAGCCTGGGTAGCTATTCAGGAGTCTTATGGCTTGGGGGTAGAAGCTATTTAGGAGCCTCTTGGACCTATACTTGACTCTCTGGTACCATTTGTCGCGCAGTAGCAGAGAGAACAGTCTACGAGTATAGTGGCTGGAGTCTTTTTAGGGCCTTCCTCTGACACCGCCTGGTATAGAGGTCCTGGATGGCAGGAAGCCTGGCCCCGGTGATGTACTGGGCCATACGCACTTCCCTCTGTATTGCCTTGAGGTTGGAGGCCAAGCAGTTGCCATACCAGGCAGTGATGCAACCCATCAGGATGCTCTCGATAGTGCAGCTGTAAAACCTGCCAAATCTTTTCAGTCTCCTGAGAGGGAATACATTTTGTTTTTATTTTTTTTATTTTTTTTTTACCTTTATTTAACCAAGTCAGTTAAGAACAAATTCTTATTTTCAATGACGGCCTAGGAACAGTGGGTTAACTGCCTGTTCAGGGGCAGAACGACAGATTTGTACCTTGTCAGCTCGGGGATTTGAACTTGCAACCTTTCGGTTACTAGTCCAACGCTCTAACCACTAGGCTACCCTGCCGCCCCGACTATCTTGGTGGGCTTGGACCATGTTAATTTGTTGGTGATGTGGACGCCAAGGAACTTGAAGCTCTCAACCTGCTCCACTACAGCCCCGTCAATGAGAATGGGGGGGAGTGCTCGGTCCTCCTTTTCCTGTAGTCCACAATCATCTCATTCATCTTGATCATGTTGAGGGAGAGGTTGTTGTCCTTGAACCACACGGTCAGGTCTCTGACCTACTCCCTTTTGGCTGTCTCATCGTTGTCGGTGATCAGGCCTACCACTGTTGTATCATTAGCAAACTCAAACTTAGCTTAGTGAGATCTAACAAGGATTCTACTCAGGAGTTTAATTAAGGCTAGGCGTGCCACTAGTGACCCATCTCAACAACATCTGGTGAAATTGCAGAGTGCGAATTTCAAAATACAAAAATCGTAATATTAAACATTCATGAAAATACAAGTGTCTTACATCGTTTAAAAGCTTAACTTCTTGTTAATCCAACAGCGTTGTCAGATTTCAAAAAGGCTTTACGGCGAAAGCATACCATGCGATTATCTGAGGACAGCGCCCTGCAATACAAAATCATTAAAAACATTTTCCAAACCAGCAGAGGTGTCACAAAAGTCAGAAATAGTGATAAAATAAATCACTTACCTTTGAAGATATTCCTCTGTTCGCAATCCCAAGGGTCCCAGCTACACAACAAATGGTTGTTTTGTTCGATAAAGACCTTCTTTATGTCCCAAAAAAGTCAGTTTAGTTGCGGTATTTGATTCAGTAATCCACCCGTTCCACTAGTTCAACATGCATACAAAGGAATCCCAAAAGTTACCAATAAACTTAGTCCAAACAAGTCAAACAACGTTTCTAATCAATCCTCAGGTACCCTAATATGTAAATAAATAATAGAATTTAAGACGGAATGTAGTATGTTCAATTCCGGACATAAATAACGAGGTGCGCACCTTCATCCACACGCGCCACAAGACTACAGTCAAATTGAGAGCCACCTTAAAAAACTACAAATTCTTGCTCAATTTTCAAAAAACAAGTCTGAAATCCTTTCGAAAGACTGTTGACATCTAGTGGAAGCCATAGGAACTGCAATCTGGGAGGATTTCCTTTGAATTTCCCATAGACAAGCATTTTCAATGTGTGGTGACATAAAAAAAAATATCCGGATGGATTCTCTTCGGAGTTTTGCCTGCCATATCAGTTCTGTTATACTTACAGACATTACTTGATAGGTGTAGAATCTTCAGAGTGTTTTCTATCATATACTACCAATTATATGCATATCCTAGCTTCTGGGCCTGAGTAACAGGCAGTTTACCTTGGGCACGTCAGTCATCCGGACTTCCGAATCTGCCCCCTAGCCCCAGGGCCTACCTCAGCCTGCCACAGTTTTTCTCAGTATAAAGAGAAGCCTGTGTCCGTCCCTCCTCTCCACTCTGGATATATGGTTCCTATTCAGCCTTGTGTTTGGCCAGTGGAGGTTCAAATTAACATAAATCATGGCCATGGCTCTTCTCAGATCTAGACCCCTGCCTCGGGCTGGAGGATGAGGAGTAGAGGAGGGGAGGAGGAGGAGTAGAGGAGGGGTGGAGGAGGAGGAGTAGAGGAGGGGAGGAGGAGGAGTAGAGGAGGGGTGGAGGAGGAGTAGAGTAGGGGAGGAGGAGGAGTAGAGGAGGGGTGGAGGAGGAGTAGAGGAGGGGTGGAGGAGGAGGAGTAGAGGAGGGGAGGAGGAGGAATAGAGGAGGGGAGGAGGAGGAGTAGAGGAGGGGAGGAGGAGGAGTGGAGGAGGGGAGGAGGAGGAGTAGAGGAGAGGAGGAGGAGGAGTAGAGGAGGGGTGGAGGAGGAGGAGTAGAGGAGGGGAGGAGGAGGAGTAGAGGAGGGGTGGAGGAGGAGGAGTAGAGGAGGGGAGGAGGAGGAGGAGGAGGGGTGGAGGAGGAGTAGAGGAGGGGTGGAGGAGGAGTAGAGGAGGGGAGGAGGAGGAGTAGAGGAGGGGTGGAGGAGGAGTAGAGGAGGGGTGGAGGAGGAGGAGTAGAGGAGGGGAGGAGGAGGAATAGAGGAGGGGAGGAGGAGGAGTAGAGGAGAGGAGGAGGAGGAGTAGAGGAGGGGTGGAGGAGGAGTAGAGGAGGGGAGGAGGAGGAGTAGAGGAGGGGTGGAGGAGGAGTAGAGGAGGGGAGGAGGAGGAGTAGAGGAGGGGTGGAGGAGGAGTAGAGGAGGGGTGGAGGAGGAGGAGTAGAGGAGGGGAGGAGGAGGAATAGAGGAGGGGGGAGGAGGAGGAGTAGAGGAGGGGAGGAGGAGGAGTGGAGGAGGGGGGAGGAGGAGTAGAGGGAGAGGAGGAGGAGGAGTAGAGGAGGGGTGGAGGAGGAGGAGTAGAGGAGGGGAGGAGGAGGAGTAGAGGAGGGGTGGAGGAGGAGGAGTAGAGGAGGGGAGGAGGAGGAGTAGAGGAGGGGTGGAGGAGGAGTAGAGGAGGGGTGGAGGAGGAGTAGAGGAGGGGAGGAGGAGGAGTAGAGGAGGGGTGGAGGAGGAGTAGAGGAGGGGTGGAGGAGGAGGAGTAGAGGAGGGGAGGAGGAGGAATAGAGGGGAGGGGGAGGAGGAGGAGTAGAGGGAGGAGGAGGAGGAGTAGAGGAGGGGTGGAGGAGGAGTAGAGGAGGGGAGGAGGAGTAGAGGAGGGGAGGAGGAGGAGTAGAGTAGGGGAGGAGGAGTAGAGGAGCGGAGGAGGAGGAGTAGAGGAGGGGTGGAGGAGGAGGAGTAGAGGAGGGGAGGAGGAGTAGAGGAGGGGAGGAGGAGGAGTAGAGGAGGGGAGGAGGAGGAGTAGAGGAGGGGTGGAGGAGGAGTAGAGGAGGAGTGGAGGAGGAGTAGAGGAGGGGAGGAGGAGGAGGAGGAGTAGAGGAGGGGAGGAGGAGGAGGAGGAGTAGAGGAGGGGAGGAGGAGTAGAGGAGGGGAGGAGGAGGAGTAGAGGAGGGGTGGAGGAGGAGGAGTAGAGGAGGGGAGGAGGAGGGGTAGAGGAGGGGTGGAGGAGGAGGAGTAGAGGAGGGGAGGAGGAGGAGTAGAGGAGGGGAGGAGGAGGAGTAGAGGAGGGGTGGAGGAGGAGGAGTAGAGGAGGAGTAGAGGAGGAGTAGAGGAGGGGAGGAGGAGGAGGAGAGAGCGCCCCTGGATTACCTCATTTAGATTACTGAAACACTGTTTCCCTTGCTAAGTGTACTTCCCAATGAGGGCATCCCAGCAGTAGCTCAAACCCAGGCAGTGCTATTCTGTACATAGCCAGCAGACAATGGTTTATAACGCTGATTATGGTGTATGTAACAATATGTAAACATTTATTGGCAGTTATAATGAAGTAATAGATCTGGTTCTCCTCAACACAATGGCCTACAGTGGAAACTGACCAGACCCGCTAGAAATGTTTTGGAGTGTTTAAGCACATTCACAGGTGAGGCTATTCCATGGCTATTTCATCTATGTTGGAATACAGTGGTTTACCGAGTCTCACGTTCTCCCTCGCAGAATGGATATCTTATTGCACTAGGTTGCTCCTGCAGTACTGCGTTTGAGTGGATATGTATGAGCGGAGTTTCAGTGTGTTACAAAAAAACAATAGTTCCTTGCACTGAGAGAGAGAAACACTGAAAAGATGAACAACCCCCCTGGTCACTGGTCATTAATATGAGAAGCCCTTCTCTCACCTTCAGAGACATTAAATACCAATCTGACCAGGGCCTGTCAGCCAGAGGGGAGCCATTTCACCGTAACACCGCTCCCCTCTCACACACAAAGGCCAGAGATGAATTAGCCTTCTGTCAGAGAAAAATGAATATAATTTAGGTGAGTTTGATTAAATCATAATGTGTTAGATAATGAATCCTCCCCTGATTCCATTACTCATATAGCGTTACCAACCCTAAATATAACCTCATCATAAATTCAATTTCTGGCTGCTTCCTTCTGCACAAGAAGGTCTTTTGTGTGTGTGTCAGGTATATATTTAACTGCTCTGAGAGTCTGCTTCCTCCAGTGTGTGTGTGTGTGTGTGTGTGTGTGTGTGTGTGTGTGTGTGTGTGTGTGTGTGTGTGTGTGTGTGTGTGTGTGTGTGTGTGTGTGTGTGTGTGTGCTCTATCCTCCATCACCCTTAGTGAGTTATTTCACGGCTCAGGCTAAGACCCAGATGCAGACACGGGAGGCGGATAGTACGAGTCTCATAGTTTATTTCAGTACAAGGGGCAAGCAATCGGTAGGTCAAGGCAGGCAAAGAGTCGTAATCAAATCAGAGTCAGACAGGTACAGGACAGCAGGCAGGATCTAGGAAACGCAAAAACTAGAGCACATGAAACACGGGGACACACTGGTAGGACTTGACAGGACAAGACGAACTGGCAACAGACAAACAGAAAACGCAGGTATAAATACACATGAGGTAATGGGAGACACCTGGTGGGGGGTGGAGACAATCACAAGACAGGTGAAACAGATCAGGGTGTGACAGTTACAGCAGCTGTCTGAATACACCTGCTACATCATGGCTTTGGAAACAGGAATACGAAACGGATGAAAGCACTAAGATGGGGTCAATTAATATGATTATTGCATTCAAAAACCGTACAATAGCACTTGCTCATTTATAGAGGGGTCTGGCTTAAATCTATCCAACAGCGATTATGTTTTATTCCTCACGGTATTGTTTCTAATGCCCCTCCCATTTTTCGAATGGCCAATGTTTCAGAGCACAATATTTTCATTCATTAATACATTGTAATTCTGTATTATTTTAGCTGATTGATTATTATCTTATGTAGCCATTTGTTGGCTCACAAAATCAAATTAGCCAACAGGACGGTGCATAATGAACTTGAGGTTACGACGTGAGACCTCCAATCAGAGCCAATGAGTTAATCTATTTGACAGAAAGGTCGGAGGTCAGGGATTACCTACTGATAAGAGACATTCCTAATGAATAACAATGGCCAGATTAACTTTATGTGTGTGTGTGTCTAGCAGTCCATCTGATAGCTAGACATTGATGGAGAATCGAGATGTGTCTGTTTTGCATCCTATAATGAGAAGAGATGCCTTTTGTTTCCATCCCAGTGATTCTATAGTCGACAGAAAGACATTGTTTCTTTAAAGTATTTTCTATGATAATCTGGTAGCATGTGTGTTTGCATACAGAACAAACACTCCAATTGGGTCAGGGAATAAGTCTGGGAATATTTTTGTATATCTGATTCAAATCATTTATATACAAACAGTGTACCCGAAAGAGAAATCTAAGAGAGCTTCTCTGTGCTATTGTCTGTTGGTTGGGCTGTTGCTCTGTCCTCCTGTCCTGAGGGTCACCTGATTGGAAGTGTTCCAGGTGGATCTACCTTCCTGGTCAAACTGGCTCTCTAGGGGAGGAGTCCCAGGTAAACAATCGCACAGCTACCTAATGTGTGTGTGTGTGTTTGTGTGTGTGTGTGTGTGTGTGTGTGTGTGTGTGTGTGTGTGTGTGTGTATGTGTGTGTGTACCTGTGTGTGTACCTGAGTGTGTGTGTGCGTGCATGTGTGTGCGTACGTGTGACTGTCAGGGGAGTAAGGGCAGCACCTGCTCAGTTGCCCGGGTAACAGCAGGTGCGGCATAGGTGTGTGTGGGTCTGGAGGTTGAGCGATACAAATCTCCGGGGTTTCTGTGGTTGTGGAGGTGTGAGACGTGAGAGAACTACGAATGGCCTCACAGCCTCAGCTCAGAACCTGCAGGCCTCTCAGTCAGGGCAGAGTAACATCCTACATATTAATGCAAGTAGAATTCAGGTTGCTGGTTGTATCCAGACATCCACATTGTTTTAAAGAGCCACTGAACACAGCGATTGTGTTTTTCTCTTGCGTATTGGAAAAATGAGATTTCAGTCTTGGAGGTGTGTTTCCTGACCTATTCTGCATTTAGGTAATGATGTTTGTCCCCCATGAGACACTGTAGATGAACGTGGAACCCTATTTCACTTCCTCAAAATCCCCAGAATGAATCTAAGATAACTCAAGAAATCTGTAAATAATTTTGAGTTTTTTGTCAGATGTTTTAGTTGTGCAATTTTACATCTAACTAAGTTGTTTGGTTTAGTATTTCTCAAGTAACAAAAAAATGTGCAATGTGTTGTCTTGTGTAAACAAAGTCGGAGCTGCTGGGCAGGTCTGTCTCACTGTCTATTCTATTGGATAGAGAGCAATCACTGCAGCAGTTCACCCCATGTTAGTGGGCAAATCAAAACCCAACCTTCATTTACCCGTTGCGACGCATGGCATTTTCCAAACTCTGTTTTAGGCAAGACTAACTTTATGACCAAAATGATCCTATTTACACGATGTAGCCAGTGAGAAAGAATAACACAGGAGTAACCTAAACTGTGGTTTTAGCTTTAGAGCACATAGCATAGAACCATGTTGTACTAGTCTGTGTGTTTGTTTGTCCTGTTGACATCCCTGAGGGTCTCCTATCTCTGGTTTGGATAGGGGTCAGGGGCCCATGGTTGAGGTTGAGGTTAGCACCCCTGTTTGACCTCTGGGTCACATAAGGGCTGTGACAGGAGATAGTGTGTGTGTTTATGTGCTGGAAAGTGCATGGCTATAACCTGGTCTCTAGTAGATAATTGTGTTTGTATCACACAATGAAGATTACCATGAAGCCCTCTGGCCACAGTCCAAATATGAGTCTTTATACTTAACCTGTGATTGTTGAAGGAGATAATTGAAGATAGCAGGGTCGGGGAAGATAGGCAGCTATTTTCATTTTTTTCCAGACATTTCCTTTCTCTTTCACTTTAAAAGTGAACATTAACATTTCTCCTGTCAATGAAAAGAGAGTCTGTAAAATATTTGGTCCTGCTGCATTGTCAGTATGATAAACTGACATTCATTCCCACTTCTCTGTTTGCTGTAGCCACTCTCCAAAAGTGTGTGTGCATGAGTGTGTAAGTGTGTGTAAGTGTGTGTATCTTTTTTGTGAGGTGAAGGCAGGGATTACCCTGTAAGAAAACACACACAGGAAGTTCATAGGAAGTGCCCTCTGTATAACGGTTTAATGAGGAACAGAGTGATAGACTAACAGAGGGAGGGAGGGAGGGAGGGTGAAAAATATTCAGAGAGATAGAGCGGAGGGAGGAGAGGGCAAGAGAGAGGTGGTGAATGTGAACGTGAAGTGAAGTGAAAAGGGGGATTCTGACAGTGGGTCAGGTGGTGAGAGGGAGAGGAGGAGGAGAGGAAGGGAGAGAGAAAGGTGAGTGTGGTCATAGGAGAGGTAATAAAGAGAGAGAGACAGTGAGTGAGAGAGGGGAAGAGAGGGGGGGTGTATGAGTCAGGGTAAGGCAGGTGGGAGGACTGAGGATAATGATAAGAAAGATACATCTCTCCCTCTCTCTCTGTTGTCTGGAAGAACATCTACCTCGACTGCTGCTCTTCTAATTGCTGCTTTGGACTAACAGCTGAGAGCATATTCCCAACACACACACACACACAGCCTCAAATACACACATCCCGCCCTCACAGCCTGCTGCACCACCCGGAGGCTTTTGTTCACCTCTGCTGTCTCTCTCTCTCTGTTCTCTCGCTCCTCAAATATTCCTGACCTCTTTATCCCATCTTTAAATCTACACGTGTTCCCTTTTTTTAAATTCACCATCCCTCTCTTATCTTGTGTCTCTACTCTGTTAGTGTATTTCTCTTGGCTAGACTATTATTAGTGATAATTCTATTATGGATGACAGGAGGGGGGTGGACTATACAGAAGAGTGAATTATAACTTCAAGTTATACTGACTAGAGTGAAGCTCGGTAGATTACTAAACTGGTCTGGTTGAGGAGGAGTTTGAATGACTGAAAAATATTTCAGAGGCACTTGATAAATCTGTGAGGCAGTATTTGAAAGTCATTGATGAAGCGTTTTATATCTCCCCCGCTACTCTCTCCTCTTCCATCCTATCATCTCTTCCCTCTGCTCATACCTTCTCCAACCTTTCTCCTGATTCTGCCTCCTCAACCCTCCTCTCTTCCCTTTCTGCATCCTTTGACTCTCTATGTCCCCTATCCTCCAGGCCGGCTCGGTCCTCCCCTCCCGCTCCGTGGCTCGATGACTCATTGCGAGCTCACAGAACAGAGCTCCGGGCAGCCGAGCGGAAATTTCGCCTCCCTGCGGACCTGGCATCCTTTCACTCCCTCCTCTCTACATTTTCCTCCTCTGTCTCTGCTGCTAAAGCCACTTTCTACCACTCTAAATTCCAAGCATCTGCCTCTAACCCTAGGAAGCTCTTTGCCACCTTCTCCTCCCTCCTGAATCCTCCTCCCCCCCTCCTCCCTCTCTGCAGATGACTTCGTCAACCATTTTGAAAAGAAGGTCGACGACATCCGATCCTCGTTTGCTAAGTCAAACGACACCGCTGGTTCTGCTCACACTGCCCTACCCTGTGCTCTGACCTCTTTCTCCCCTCTCTCTCCAGATGAAATCTCGCTTCTTGTGACGGCCGGCCGCCCAACAACCTGCCCGCTTGACCCTATCCCCTCCTCTCTTCTCCAGACCATTTCCGGAGACCTTCTCCCTTACCTCACCTCGCTCATCAACTCATCCCTGACCGCTGGCTACGTCCCTTCCGTCTTCAAGAGAGCGAGAGTTGCACCCCTTCTGAAAAAACCTACACTCGATCCCTCCGATGTCAACAACTACAGACCAGTATCCCTTCTTTCTTTTCTCTCCAAAACTCTTGAACGTGCCGTCCTTGGCCAGCTCTCCCGCTATCTCTCTCAGAATGACCTTCTTGATCCAAATCAGTCAGGTTTCAAGACTAGTCATTCAACTGAGACTGCTCTTCTCTGTATCACGGAGGCGCTCCGCACTGCTAAAGCTAACTCTCTCTCCTCTGCTCTCATCCTTCTAGACCTATCGGCTGCCTTCGATACTGTGAACCATCAGATCCTCCTCTCCACCCTCTCCGAGTTGGGCATCTCCGGCGCGGCCCACGCTTGGATTGCGTCCTACCTGACAGGTCGCTCCTACCAGGTGGCGTGGCGAGAATCTGTCTCCTCGCCACGCGCTCTCACCACTGGTGTCCCCCAGGGCTCTGTTCTAGGCCCTCTCCTATTCTCGCTATACACCAAGTCACTTGGCTCTGTCATAACCTCACATGGTCTCTCCTATCATTGCTATGCAGACGACACACAATTAATCTTCTCCTTTCCCCCTTCTGATGACCAGGTGGCGAATCGCATCTCTGCATGTCTGGCAGACATATCAGTGTGGATGACGGATCACCACCTCAAGCTGAACCTCGGCAAGACGGAGCTGCTCTTCCTCCCGGGGAAGGACTGCCCGTTCCATGATCTCGCCATCACGGTTGACAACTCCATTGTGTCCTCCTCCCAGAGCGCTAAGAACCTTGGCGTGATCCTGGACAACACCCTGTCGTTCTCAACCAACATCATGGCGGTGGCCCGTTCCTGTAGGTTCATGCTCTACAACATCCGCAGAGTACGACCCTGCCTCACACAGGAAGCGGCGCAGGTCCTAATCCAGGCACTTGTCATCTCCCGTCTGGATTACTGCAACTCGCTGTTGGCTGGGCTCCCTGCCTGTGCCATTAAACCCCTACAACTCATCCAGAACGCCGCAGCCCGTCTGGTGTTCAACCTTCCCAAGTTCTCTCACGTCACCCCGCTCCTCCGCTCTCTCCACTGGCTTCCAGTTGAAGCTCGCATCCGCTACAAGACCATGGTGCTTGCCTACGGAGCTGTGAGGGGAACGGCACCGCAGTACCTCCAGGCTCTGATCAGGCCCTACACCCAAGCAAGGGCACTGCGCTCATCCACCTCTGGCCTGCTCGCCTCCCTACCATTGAGGAAGTACAGTTCCCGCTCAGCCCAGTCAAAACTGTTCGCTGCTCTGGCCCCCCAATGGTGGAACAAACTCCCTCACGACGCCAGGACAGCGGAGTCAATCACCACCTTCCGGAGACACCTGAAACCCCACCTCTTCAAGGAATACCTAGGATAGGATAAGTAATCCTTCTCACCACCCCCCCCTTAATGATTTAGATGCACTATTGTAAAGTGGCTGTTCCACTGGATGTCAGAAGGTGAATTCACCAATTTGTAAGTCGCTCTGGATAAGAGCGTCTGCTAAATGACTTAAATGTAAATGTAAATGTAATATTTCAGTGCTAATAATACAGGTGAGTGTTTCTAACGGTATGCGGCATTGCTAAAACAGAGGTGAGGGCTTGTATGGGTTCGAGTTGAGACATGGCTTCTAAGTGTGTGTGGTGTGTTCTGTGACCCTGAACCTCTCTACTCTTGGGGTGACGACGCTCGTCTGGCCAGCTCTTTCTCTCTCCCTCTTTGCTCCCAGCTCACAATACTTGACCTCTTCTCACTCATAGCGGCTGTGACTTACACAGTAATTATGACACCTGCTATGATTGCAAACTATGTGTGGGTGATCAGGGGTGTATTCATTCTGATGATTCTGTTGGAAAACATTTCTTAAATGGAAGCAAACAGAATGAAATGGGGAGAGACCTACATGAAGTTGTATAGAAACTCTCTTTTTAGTAGCAAAACGTTCCACTGTTCCGCTAAGTGTGCAAGGTGGTATTGAACGTGTAACTGTCTGTAACCTTGATTAGTCAAATTTGTCTCTCGACCTGTGCACCTACATCATAAACGTTTAGTTGTAGGCTAGGTTGTAGCAACCTATGATGGGTATAGGTCAAATTGGTGTATCATGTAGTAGCCTCAACCTAGCGAAGTTACATTGAACTGGGTGAATGGAATATAAATGACAGTCATTCAATATGCTGTAATAGAAATAAGGCCATGCTCATAAAGAAATATCGTCCTCCCTCATCTTAAACGGCACCGACCACCACTGGTAATAACCCGCTCCATGCCTCCAGGCCGTCCTCCATTCAGAACACTAACTGGACTAATTGCGATGTTGGAGCTGTGGCCTCTTGAGTGTTTCTCAGAAAAGTTAATCGTCTGGACGGAGAGAGTAAACTAATTATGTGGTCGATGTTTTCCCAGCCAAGGCCAGTAATTTAGCAGCAATTGACCTCCCGCAGCTCGCTGGCCGATGGAAACATGTAGGGCAGGCTGCTAACGAGGCGGACTAACGACCCTGGGTCAGGGCTTTTTCTGCATGTCTGTCTGTCTGTCTGTCTGTCTGTCTGTCTGTCTGTCTGTCTCTCTCTCTCTTTCTCTCTCTCTCTCTTTTGCTCTCTCTCTTTTTCTCTCTCTATCTTTCTCTCTCTTTCTCTCTCTTTTTCTCTCTCTCTCTTTCTCCTACAGACACAACACCCCTCACTTGAACACAAACAGGGAGAGTTATTTTCCTGAGCGTGGGGTGTTAAATAAACCCTTAGCCCCCGCGGTAATTGAATTAACATAATAGAATAAAACATCTAAATCTGTCTGTTTAAACTAGAGATACATTGCATCTGTTTTTTTTATTGCGTGGGCTGTGTCTTAAACCACTGCATCCGCAAATATCGCCCTTCCGCATCTATGGTGAAAGGTGACAGAGGTTGAGCAGTGATGGTCACACCATGGAGCATCCCGAAAATAGGTCTTCTCACAAAACGACTGCGGCGTCCGAACCATTTGGCCTATCATATAGAGCAGTAACTTAGTATCTACTGAAGTCTGAAGCAGGCATTTTAACTGTCAGACTTCCATGAAATTGTATTACTTACAACAGCAGATCTGTGTGTTGGCAGGGTCTGTGGTCCATTATATGCTGTCTATATATGATTCATTACTATCAGAAGAGGTGTAAAGGGATGGGAGGATGGCGTGAAGAAGGGTCTGCCCTGATGTGTGGGCGCTCTCTCTGCTATGGATAGGAGGATGTTAGAGTTTGGAGAGGAAGGGTGGATGGATGGAAGGGACAGGATGTTTTGGCACGGCTGCCAGTCTCTCTGTGTTCCCAGGGTTGACGGGCAGACTGGCAGACTCGGAGGCACACCTAGACTCTCACTTCATCTATTCTGGCTGGACTGCACTGCACCCTCCATGGCTTGCCCTTCCTCCCTGTCACCTCAAAGTCACGCAATATCCAGTGGTAATCATTATATGGTCATGCTAGTGAAGCCTCAATGTATATGAGTGTACCAGTGCCTCTGCCAAGAGGCCTTTTGTAGTGCAAGTGCTTGTGCACCCGTATCTTCAGGGTCGCTGGTTCAAGTCTGTTCCCTCTAAATTGCCACACTACAGCCCTTCAAGTGGTATATGATGTGTTGTTGTCTACAGTAGCTGGCAGTGTAGTGCAGTAGGGTAAGGGGCAAGAGGGGTGAGACATGACATGATGGTAACAGTGTGTGTCAGTCAAGTGGTGCTACAAGGTGTGTGTGACAGTGTTGTGGCATGGGCTGCATGTGTGCGTGTGTATATTTGTTTGAGTGTACACTCAAATCATGAATGTGTGTGTAAGCAAGCATCTGTGTGCCCATTCTGTCAGGCCAATGTATGCCTGCTGCTTCTCCCTCACCCTTTTGTGTGTGTGTGTGTGTGTGTGTGTGTGTGTGTGTGTGTGTGTGTGTGTGTGTGTGTGTGTGTGTGTGTGTGTGTGTGTGTGTGTGTGTGTGTGTGTGTGTGTGTGTGTGTGTGTGTGTGTGTGTGTGTGTGTGTATGTGTGTGTGTGTGTGTGTGTCCATTCCCTCCCTCCATACCCCTCCATTCCCTTCGATACCCATAAGCCTCCTATTCAAGCCCAGTGTAGCCTGGTATGATTATGATTCACATGTAGACTATATGGTATAGTCTCAGCCTCTCAGTGACCAGTTATGAGTCACCTGACTGTCCTCCATTTTGTGTACCATCTCCATCACGTTGACCAATCAGATGATCTTCATGCTGTTTACACAGATCCCCAGTGTCCATGTTAATGAGCCTGTCTTTAGAAGCTCAGAAACTGTAACTGACCCTAATGTCGATCTCGATCACTCGATCACAGATAATACATCATTCAACCCTCACTGACAATGAATCTCTGATTCAAATTTAATGTGAAGGTTAGTGTCAGTGGTGGTTTCAGTGCCAATTTCCAATAATAATGTCTGCTCCATGTCAAATTACAAATAGTGCTTGACTCCATCAATACAGTTAGCATTCAAGAGAAAACACTATGGGCCAATTGCAACCATCGATGGCCACCAGATTATCGCCAGCTGATCTCTCGTTAAACCATCAATAAGGACTAAAATCCCCCTCACAGCTGATCCCTCGTTAAACCATCAATAAGGACTAAAATCCCCCTCACAGCTGATCCCTCGTTAAACCATCAATGAGGACTAAAATCCCCCTCACAGCTGATCTCTCGTTAAACCATCAATAAGGACTAAAATCCCCCTCACAGCTGATCCCTCGTTAAACCATCAATGAGGACTAAAATCCCCCTCACAGCTGATCTCAAATGCAACCATTTCAGGTCAGCGATTTATCTCTCCCTAAAGTGGATGTCGATGTTTACTCATAGTCTTGATTCCTGCCAACAGCATATTTCGTCCTCTGGAACAATTTCATCCTGTTATTTTAGTAGGGCGATTTATATTTCAATATCATTCCGTACATTTGAAGTAAGGTATTGTATTTTCTTGTTTACCACAGCAAATCTACTATGACAATGTAGCTTATCCTACACATTTTATAAATGGAAAAATAATGATGTAAGATGAATTATTTGTTTACAAATGATGTCCCTATTTATGATTTCACCTGTATAAATAAAATATGGCCATTTTTTATCAAGAGGGGAAGACAAAATATTCCTGAATTGTGAGCTACACATTTGACATTTTAAACTAAGTCGTGATTGTGTTGTAGGCAATATTTTATATAACGATCTTGTATTGTATTTGGAAGTCGTTATCTTAAGAAACAGATTCAAACTGCTTCGTTTTATATTGGTATTTCAATTGTCTATCACACATGTTGCTGCAATCCATATCACTTTCATTTACAATGTGGTGATCAATTAAAAGTTGCTCTTCATTGTCACAGATGAGTAGCCTTGATGTACGTATAATTTGTGTAAGTAAACATGCTTTGATATAGGTGACATTTCCAGTCCAATCATATTATTTCAGTTGTAATATGTCATTCCTTCATTTATCTGGTTCCTTTTTTGATTTGGTTCAATTTGGTTGATATATTACTTCATTGAGGCAGGATTAGTGAACGATTTGGTTGTCCTGATAGGATATGTTACTTCATTGGGGCGGGACTAGTGAACGATTTGGTTGTCCTGATAGGATATATTACTTCATTGGGGCGGGACCAGTGAACGATTTGGTTGTCCTGATAGGATATGTTACTTCATTGGGGCGGGACCAGTGAACGATTTGGTTGTCCTGATAGGATATGTTACTTCATTGGGGCGGGACCAGTGAACGATTTGGTTGTCCTGATAGGATATGTTACTTCATTGGGGCGGGACCAGTGAACGATTTGGTTGTCCTGATAGGATATGTTACTTCATTGGGGCGGGACCAGTGAACGATTTGGTTTTCCTGATAGGATATGATACTTCATTGGGGCGGGACCAGTGAACGATTTGGTTTTCCTGATAGGATATGTTACTTCATTGGGGCGGGAGTAGTGAATGCAGACTATGACCATTTCCGCTGTCTAGTATCAAGCCTGCTTGACAGCGTTGCAATCTCCTGTCAGTAGCGTGTTAAGGAAACCAGCATTAACACAGTTTTTCATTGCAATGCACCCAGTGCGATTTCGGGTTTACCATTAATCGATTGGATGACAAACTAACTCTGGAAGTTAGAATGTGTTTTAAAAGTTTGGATTGATTAAAGTTAGGATTCTATCTACATATAGAATCTCCAACCTGTATGTTGATAACCGGGACTGGTACAGGTTCCCCAAGGGCACCCCCCCCGCTCAACTCAAAAGGTGGCGCACAGAATGCAAAAATATTCTTCGAAATATTTAACCTCCACACATTAACAAGTCCAATAGCTCAAATGAAAGATAAACACCTTGTTCATCTACCCAGCGAGTCAGATTTCTAAAATGTTTTACGGCGAAAACATGGCACATATTTATGTCAAACCACCACAAAGACACAGACGATATACAGCCATTTTGTCGAACAAAAGATGCAATCACAAACGCAGGATTAAAAGAAACATAATTCACTAACCTTTTGAAAATCTTCAACAGATGACAGTAATAGGACATGTTACACAGTACATTTATGTTTTTTTCAATAATATGCCATTTATATCCAAAAATCTCCGTTTACATTGACGCCATGTTCAGAAAATCCTCAAAAATGTCCGGAGAAATTATAGATAGCTCCGTCAGATAACAGAAATACACATCATAAACTTTGACTAAATGTACATGTTCTACATATAGTTAGAAAGATACACTGCTTCTTAATGCAACCGCTTTGTCACATTTATTTTTAAAGTTAAAGAAATCGCTCACTATTCAATAATCTGAGGTGGCGCTCAGACGTAAGCAATATTTCTCCGCTATGTTTGAGTCAACAGAAATACAAAATTACAACATAAACATTCCCTTACGTTTGATGGTCTTCGAACAGAATGTAGTGGAAGGAGTCAAAATTACCCAATACATTGTTTTGTTTCAAGTCGTGTGTCTTTGTATTAGCATATGCTACCACTTTCAGCTGAAATGCATCCAAAATGACTTCTGGTCCCGAACAGTTGCGCATCAAAACTTCAAAATTACATATTATATGTCGACTAAACTGGTCAAACTAAGTGCAGAATCAAGCTTTAGGATGTTATAAACATACAAAACAATTTGCGATTCAACCGGACAAAAGCAATTCTTCTCAGACAATCTGGAACAGAGGAATGACTGTGTACAATTCGCACTCTAACGCGCATGTATTTTCTCGCGACACCCACTATTTTGCCTTCCAAAGGGTCAAAGCTCGCGGGATTTGCACAATTAAACGCTCTACTGAATGAGGACATCTAGTGGAAGACATAGAAAGTGTTTCCAGATCCATAGCTGGTTGGGAAGGGTGGGGGCGATGACGTCAAAGTTGGCCCAACTTTCATGTTTCCAAAACTAGTTTGGGAGATTGGCTGCCCTGTGAGTTCTGCTATACTTACAGACATAATTCAAACGGTTTTAGAGGCTTTAGAGTGTTTTCTATCCAATAATTATTATTATATGCATATATTAGCAATTTTGGACAGATTTATTTTCAGTTTACTATGGGCACGCAATTCATCCAAAGGGGACAGTATTGTCCCGAGCCTTAACAGGGTAGTGTAGAGGGTGGTGGGCAGTGTGTTGATAAATGAGTGAGATAGGGGAAGGGTCTGCATGAGGCAGTAGAGTGTCTGACTAATCTCCTTCCTGTTGTTTTCCCAAAACCTCGTCCACACATAACATCCACGCAGACACAAACACAGACACATACACACACAATACACACGTTCTCTCTCCATATAGTCCTTCAGTGGTTTACTCTGTGGCTGTCTGAGCAATTATAGTGGGATCTCGCGAGCCTCAACGAAGGACCAGTAAGCTAATATGTTAATGAAGATCCATGGAGGTAATCTGCCTCCTGTCCTGGAGAGAGATGGGGAGAGAGACAGCTACACTTGGGACTACTTTTATCCCGAACACATAAACGAATAGAGAGAGCTCCTGACTTTCAGAAGGGGCCAGATGAGGGTGTTTCGTGTTTATGTGTGTTTTTAAATCATGGAGGAAGCCTAAACTACGAATGACTATCAAATGCTCATCACATGAAAGGGTAAAGGGTTCTTTAAGGGCCAGTGAAGATGCTTTACTGACTTTACTGAAATGAGACAAAGTTTCAGTTGGATGTGGTATCTACTATAATTGCTCACCATTGTTCCTGTTCCCAAGAAAGCTAAGGTAACTGAACTAAATTGACTATCACCCTGTAGCACTCACTTCCGTCATCATGAAGTGCTTTGAGAGACTAGTCAAGGACCATATCACCTCCACCCTACCTGACACCCTAGACCCACTCCAATTTGCTTACCGCCCCAACAGGTCCACAGATGACGCAATCGCAATCACACTGCACACTACCCTAACCCATCTGGACAAGAGGAATACCTATATGAGAATGCTGGTCATCGACTACAGCTCAGCATTTAACATCATAGTACCCTCCAAGCTCGTCATCAAGCTCGAGACCCTGGGTCTCGACCCTGGGTCTCAACTGGGTCCTGGATTCCTGACGGGCCGTCCCCAGGTGGTGAGGGTAGGTAACAACATCTCCACCCCGCTGATCCTCAACACTGGGGCCCCACAAGGGTGCGTTCTCAGCCCTCTCCTGTACTCCCTGTTCACCTACGACTGCGTGGCCATGCACGCCTCCAACTCAATCATCAAGTTTGCAGATGACATTACAGTGGTAGGCTTGATTACCAACAACGACGAGACGGCCTACAGGGAGGAGGTGAGGGCATTCGGAGTGTGGTGTCAGGAAAATAACCTCACACTCAACGTCAACAAAACAAGGAGATGATCGTGGACTTCAGGAAACAGCAGAGGGAGCACCCCCCTATCCACATCGACGGGACAGTAGTGTAGAGGGTAGAAAGTTTTAAGTTCCTCTGCGTACACATCACGGACAAACTGAAATGGTCCACCCACACAGACAGCGTGGTGAAGAAGGTGCAGCAGCACATCACGGACAAACTGAAATGGTCCACCCACACAGACAGCGTGGTGAAGAAGGTGCAGCAGCACATCACGGACAAACTGAAATGGTCCACCCACACAGACAGCGTGGTGAAGAAGGTGCAGCAGCACATCACGGACAAACTGAAATGGTCCACCCACACAGACAGCGTGGTGAAGAAGGTGCAGCAGCACATCACGGACAAACTGAAATGGTCCACCCACACAGACAGCGTCGTGAAGAAGGCGCAGCAGCGCCTCAGGAGGCTGAAGAAATTCGGCTTGTCATCAAAAACACTCACAAACTTCTACAGGTGCACAATCGAGAGCATGCTGTCGGGCTGTATCACCACCTGGTTGGGCAACTGCTCCGCCCATAACTATAAGGCTCTCCAGAGGGTAGTGAGGTCTGCACAACGCATCACCGGGGGAAAACTACCTGCCCTCCTGGACACCTACACCAACCGATGTCACAGGAAGGCCAAAAAGATCATCAAGGACAACAACCACCCGAGCCACTGCCTGTTCACCCCGCTATCATCCAGAAGGCGAGGTCAGTACAGGTGCATCAAAGCGGGGACCGAGAGACTGAAAAACAGCTTCTATCTCAAGGCCATCAGACTGTTAAACAGCCATCACTAACATTGAGTGGCTGCTGCCAACATACTGACTCATCTCTAGCCACTTTACTAATGAAAAAATGTATGTTATAAATGTATCACTAGCCACTTTAAACAATGCCACTTT
>NC_088221.1:29256263-29301263 GCF_036934945.1 Oncorhynchus masou masou
TCAGGAATCTGACAGGATATATCAGCAAGGCTGGGTGTAGAGAGTAAGAATGGTGTGGGAATGTCCCTGTGGTTTATCTGGGCTCCGGACCAATCCCGTCACAGAGAATCCCCTTCTGAAAGCCATAGACATAGACTAATTCCGACAGCAACCGGCCCAGCCTCTCCTTCTGGCTACTCCTAATACCACTAATACTGTTCATAACTGATACCGTCCAACTCTGTGCTCCTATTACAACTAGTGATAAAAGTGAGCCCGTGCTGACCGGTATGAATAACATCTAATGTTCTACTTCTTGAATATCGTCACCTCACATCTTATTGAGTACCATCTTTAAAATACAAAGTCCCTGTAATAATGACCAATAGTACTATTGCTGTGCTCTACAGGGTGGCCACACGAGCCACATCTGTTTTGTTCGCTAGGAGCTGCAGTGCAGCACGTCAGGTCACATCAGCGCTTACATTCTCTTCTGTGAATCAATATACCACTATAGCTGTCGCCTTGTTCCGTTGGAGGGGGTTCACAAATGGACTGATGCTCATTGACAATAAAAGCGTTTTAGTTTACTGTAATCCAGGGGAAAGGCCAAGCAGAGGAACGATATCTGTTTCTCGTTCTCTGGCTAGTCCAACTACAATAGAAAACATGTTCATTACCCTGAACAAAAATATAAAAGCAACATGGAAAGTGTTGGTCCCATGTTTCACGAGCTGAAATAAAAGATCCCAGAAATGTTATATATGCACAAAAAGCTTATTTCTCTGAAATGTTGTACACAAATCTGTTTACATCCCTGTTAGTGAGCATTTCTCCTTTGCCAAGATAATCCATCCACCTGAAAGTTGTGGCATATCAAGAAGCTGATTAAACAGCAAGATCATTACACACCTTGTGCTAGTGACAATAAAAGGCCATTCTAAAATTATCAGTTTTGTCACACAACACAATGCCACATATATCACAAGTTTTGAGTGTGCAATAGGCATGCTGACTACAGGTATGTCCATATAATAAAACAAAATACATTCAAAAATAATTAAAGGTTATTTGCTCGTTCTGATATTTCTTAATTTCTTTATTACTCTAGATTATATGTCTATTGTTTGTTTATTTTTATTATTATTGCTAAGTATTACTGCGCTGTTGGAGCTAGCATATCTCTACACCTGCGATAACATCTGCAAATCTGTGTTCACGACCAATAAACTTTGATTTATTTTACTGATTTACAAGTGACATGGGTAGAATAGTCCATAGTGAACTCCAATAGTAAATGTACATAAACCCTGTACATAAAAACATCTTCTAATGTTCCCTGAAATTCATAGATATCCATTTCCTTCCATTATGCATCTCCTAGTGTGTGTAACGTTTGAGTTAGAGAGATGTATGTAGAGGGTAATTTATGATGAGAGGGGACATGTCTTAAACCTGCAATAAATCCTTGTGTCACACACCCTGCCCAGAGCCAACCACTGAATTTATAGACATCTTGAGAGTTATAAATGAAATACTCACAGGAGGGGAAATTGCTCCACATTGTTGTGCTATTGAACCATTAATTACTAAGCTAAAATCAATTAAGATAAATTGGTTTGGATGAAAACATACATAATGTACTATAATATAATAATAATATTGCATTGACAAATACTGATTCTGAAGCAGTGATTCTGTATCTCGCTCACTCTTCTCTCCCCCTCTCTCCACCCTGCAGCTGTCCTGGGCTGGTTTCTCAGGGTGTGTGTGTGAGACGTCACTGCAGGCAGAGGAAGGGGCTGGGCATTGTGAAGCAGAGTGTTTCAGGGGCCTCAGCAGGACAGGACATGCTACACCACGTCACGACAACAAGGCCACCCTCTAACTCATGGTTTCCCAATCCTGCTCCTCCTGGGGACCCAAAGGGGTGCATGAGGGGCTAGACCCAAAGGGGTGCATGAGGGGCTAGACCCAATGGGGTGCATGAGGGGCTAGACCCAAAGGTGTGCATGAGGGGCTAGACCCAAAGGGGTGGGTGAGGGGCTAGACCCAAAGGGGTGCGTGAGGGGCTAGACCCAAAGGGATGCGTGAGGGGCTATACCCAAAGGGGTGCATGAGGGGCTAGACCCAAAGGGGTGCATGAGGGGCTAGACCCAAAGGGGTGCATGAGGGGCTAGACCCAAAGGTGTGCATGAGGGGCTAGTCCCAAAGGGGTGCATGAGGGGCTAGACCCATAGGGGTGCATGAGGGGCTAGACCTAAAGGTGCATTGCTGTTCTTGCCCATTGCTTTATCAACTGATCAACTAAGGCTTAAAGGGCCAATGCAGACATTTTTTCTCAATATCAAATCATTTCTGGGTAACAATGAAGTACCTTACTGTGATTGTTTTCAATTCAAATGATCAAAAATAAACAAAAATGGCTTCTTGGCAAAGAGCAATTTCTCAAGCAAGAAGTTTGCCAGGTCTGGAAGGGAAAATGGAAAACTAGCTGTTTTTGGCAGAGAGGTTTAGAACTCTCTTTCTTTTGTTTATATTAACTAATTTACAGCCTGGTGATGTAGCCATGCCAAAACTCCCACCAAAACAGGCTGACACGTTAGGCATTATTTTTCAAACAGCTCTTACACTAAAAGGGGATTATACTACTTGTCCACAGTTTTATTCCAAACTCATAGTGTGGGCATGTACATAAAACACAGGAAAATCACGTTTTTGACTGCACTGGGCCTTGAATGAGAAATCAGATGTGTTCGTTCTGGGCTAGAACAAGGACCAGGCTAGGGTAACACTGTTGACTCATAAATGAAATAATGCAATCATCCCTTTTCCTATTTGTATCATTTAAATGCAGACTATTCACATGCCAATCTGTTTTAATTTATTGGGATCAGTCCAGTGTGAGAATGGGGCTGTATGTTTTTCTGGGGCTAATGCATGGAGATGGAATGCGGGAGGCTTGTGTTTTCCACTGATCATCTGTCGGGGAAATGACACCCTGTGAACTTGAGCGTCTCCTTATCGGAACCAGGGTTTTCAAAACTCAGTCCTGAGGCTGAGTTCGGTTTGTGCTCTAGCACTACACAGCGGATTAATATAACCAGACCTTGATGATGAGTTGGGAAACACTTATATAGCAAACCAATTTAGATATGTAGGACCCTGCGGAACACGGAAGCCTCCCGCTAGAGCCTGTCTCCTTTTCGTTCAGCGCGGAGAGGGAGAGAGGGAGAGTGAAGAGTGTGAGAGAATATGAGAGAGAGAAAGAGAGAGACAGAGCGCTGACTCCTCCTCGTTCTCCGGTGTCAAAGTTGACATCAGCCCTGGAGCCGAGTTGAACAGGAGCCTCGTGCGTGAACGGGAGAACGAGCTCACATCTTTCAGTGGCGAATGCTGCACGGAGTTATGTACCTCGCGCTGTCTTGCCCTCTGAACTGCCTGCCGTCATGGATTGCAACCCGCGCGCGAAACCAATACTACTTTTTATTTTACTGTTCATCTTGTCGTTTATCCGCTCAGCACTTCTGATCATCCACCCGTCCAATGAAGGTAAGAGTAAGTGAGAGAGGGCCGGACATAAAGGAAGCGAGAGTGTGAGATCCATGTAAGAAAAGTGTTCGCTCACAGACAGAGCTATAGTACATCTTGCTGCAGCGGCTCGTCTCACAGTCTGGACGGCATGCATTTGAAGGAAGGTGGTTCTGACTGCGCTGATGCTGTGGATGGAATGGACAGGATATGTCATGTTCGACCATTCGATAATGTCCAAATATTGTCATGGCGGTATTTTAGCACATTTGTAAATAACCGTTTAATTAGTTTAACCCACTGTGATGTGTGTTGACCCAAGCTTCAATGCGATAGAAGGATTGATGCACGGACTCGGTGTGGCGTTTTAAACCCTCATTACGAGTTATTGACCGGATGGTAAATCGGTGGAAACTGGAATCGGATGGTGGGATCACGATAATCAGCTGGGGGCATCACGATAATCAGCTTTGGACAGTTAACACCGGGCTTCCCGTGCATCTCGGTTGGAAGTATCGTTTGGCATGCCATAGTTCTTCTCCAAATAGTGAGAATAATAGCCTACATTTTGAAACGCAGATGACAAAGTGTAGATGTTGATGTTTGGTGTTATTACTCACAAATGTCCATGTAGGCTATTGTCCCATAACAATACGGAGTAGAAGCAGGCAGTCCAAGCGCTGCATCGCACAGTAAAGGACCAGGGCAGGCAGTGGACCCCCGTTTAGCTTCTTATCCAAGCTGATCAGACGTTAGCCTAAATAGATGTGATTTAGAAAATGCAGCCGATTCATATTCATTAGTATTCATTCACACGGATGGTGTATTGGATTATATCAATATAGCCCACTTTATGGAGACGTGCTGGAAGGAACACGCACACTCTAAAGAATAAATCCCTTAACGCAAGGAATCATCCACTCGATATTTCCATTGATTAACCCATTGACTACTTTTTCTTAAATAGGCCAATCTCGATAGGTTGTTTATTATCGCTCGCACTTGCGCGCGCGTGCACACACACACACACACACACACACACACACACACACACACACACACACACAGGCGCAAATGATGAGATGACTGGCCTATAGTTCCAAAGGGCAAGGCTCATCTGTAATTGCACTTTGATTAAGAAATTAATGTAGGCTACATGGACCGTCGATAGTCAGACAGAGCCAAATACTAATCAAGGGGTGAGCTCAGTAAAATGTAATGATTTATTGTCATGCTATAATTGAGTTGTTACTACATGGGAATAATTCAAAGTAGAGAACATGTAATATAATATTTAAAAAAATGTTAAATTACGAATTGTAACATAATTAAATTGTTAACATATCGGCATATTCCTATATACAGTTGAAGTGAATAGTTGAAGACATTGAACAACCGTTAACATGCGAGCGACTAGACTGCATTTCCCGGCGTATTCTTTGTTGCAACAACGTGGCAGTACATCATGTACGCCTATACAGCTTTCATGGGCGACCAGCATCACGTTTGCGTTCTTCTTGTAGGGAAGCACAACGCTTGAATAGGCCTATAAAAAATGGCTTGCGAATATATGGCATCAAAATGAACAACGAATACTGCTCAAATGTCAGATTAGGCCTATGGGCCATGCGCCGTGAGTGGTCAAAGTTTAGGCCACATAAAACAACTTCTGTCTTTGGGTAATACGTTCGCCTAGATTTCAACCCATATCAGAGCTATTTAACATGGTCAATGTATTATAATGTATTATACTGGGAAGGAGTTATTATTTCTACAAAGCGGTTAGTCCTCGCTCCATGCATGTACACTATACTGCACGCGCCTGCCGCCTCTTCCCATCTTCTTTATATTATTGTCCAACTCACAGGCCGTCAGTCTATCACCGGTTAATAAACCAAACTTGGAGATTATGAAGTGACTTTTGTTTTTCTATTTGATATATTGGCTAATTAAATGCAAGGGTCTCTGGCATTAATCTGGCTAATGTCTTTTGTTTTCAGAAACTTTAGATATTTTGAGATGATTTCATCTTTGATATTTTCGATGAAACAGCACGTGAATAGCCTATCGACTTCTGCTTTTACTGTTTCGTACTTTTATTCACCTCACTATTTCCAGGAGCCCACACAGCTCGATTTCAGACAGCTCGGGCCAGTCCTCGACATAGCCTACAGTATTGAAGTCAAATATAGGCCTAGTCATTCCATTTTTTATGTTAGCTTAATTATTGTTTCGGCCTATTTAGGCTGTTTATGAACTGATGTGTTGTTCATGAAGTTCGGTCTGTGTCTGGTATGGTGCTAATGTAAGCTATGGAGATGCAATTTAGTCGATTTGTAGGCCTAGTTGATATGTACAATTTGTGTTCAGGAAATATTGTTGTAGCCTCCACTCAACCCGAGGACAATTACAGGGTATAGGTCTACTCGGTGATAAGCCTATTACTTATTATTTATGACGTCTGCTATGGTGTGCACCTAATGATGGCTGTCCGCAACACCCTGTCTGTCTGCCAGGGAGTGTCAGTGTCGAGCCGTTCTCACCGTGAAGCCTCACGAGCTCTTGCATATCCCATCTGTAATAATAGAAATATTAAAAACCCTTCTATCAGAAACAGAAAGCTCATGCTCTGCAGAGGAGAGGAGAGAGGAATTGTCTCCCTTGTTTAATACTGTTTTTGTGCTAGATGCACCGTGTCATCATGGCCCGGTCAAGTCAGAAACCCCCTCCCTTTCACAGGCTACTAAAGTCCCTCTCATAAATCAAATGTTTAGCACAAATCCGAATTCTCTACGTTTATTTCAACATTGAAACAACGTGGAACTATCATATCGGTTTATTTGCGTTTAAGAGTGCAGAACTAAAAATGGGGACATGGCTATAAAAGTTTCGCTTATTTTAGTAGGCCTAGGTTATTGCCTTGCCCGAAAAATGTAGGTTAGGTCTATGCATCTATATTTTCAGGAAAATATGTATTTGATAGGCTACATATCTGTGAAGAAAATGTTTACATATTGACAACGACAATTAACCTTATTTATAAATTGACCATATCATTTTAAAGTGAACCGAAAATAAACTATGGGCCTAGACTATAGACCAGGCCCATCTAGGGTTGATAACTCTGCACGTAGCCTACGTGTTAGAATGCTGTTATTTAGGCAAAATGTGTTATTTATAAAAAATGTAAGTTTCCTCTGTCTGTTGGACAGCGTGACCACATGCAGATTCTGTTGTGGTTACTCTTACTCTTTTTAGGACATCCTTTAACGTCCTTTTGGAAATATCCACTGCGTTTTGTTGCCAGATATCATATAATCTATCATTTCAGAGCAAAGAAAGTCGTAAATCAACTACAGTAGTAATGCAGTCCAACCACTCTTCAACCCGTAACGCCCTACTTTGGGGCTTCGAGCGGAACCACGACTCGCATGGGCCGCATTATATAAAACCCATACTCTAAAATAATACACTGTGATATAGGCGTATTTAGGACAACTTGACCATGTGTGTGTGTTTTGTGATAAGTTAAAGAGTAAGGGCAAGGAAAACGTGGAAGTTTTAGACGTTTAAAACTAGCCTATTTCAGGAAGACTACGATTCTATGTCACCTTTAATGGTTCTCAGAATGTAGAGGTTAATCATGGTAATTATAATAACGATAATTACACAGGTTATTCATCATTATCATTAATTATAGGCCTAATGATTCTGATGATGACAATACTCTTTATAATTAGCCTAAATATATGTTTTATTCTTATTGCTAACTTCTAGCTCCTCTTGTGTTTATTTATGGTGAAAGAAAAACGTTTTCAACAACTTCGACGAGGTACAATTTCAACATACACGCACATGCTTCGCATTACGCATGACCGGCATTTTCATGTTAAAATGAAGATTTTAGGGATCCGAAGTTTGCCTATCAGGCCTACAAATGTTAATTTATTTATTTACTTTGGCCTGTATATACGTATTTTTGTATTTATTTGATTGTTTCGTTTGAATTAACTGAGGCCTTTTGCAACACCGGGAAAGTTGAGCCATGCTCTAGTTTTCCCTCCTCGTTATGGCCAACTGTTCCTGTATGAGGGTATTGTTTTTTCTTCAGGACCTTGTGAGATCTTCTCATTGCACTTAAAACCAATTTGAACCGACCCCATGAAACATGTATATTTTTTTCTGATAAATATATTGGTAACGTTTTAGAAGCACATTGTACTATTTTACAAGCCATAGCCTATGAATGATTGATTGTTGAATGTGTTCTAAAACGGAGGCCGACTGCTTGGTCAGATTATTCTGTGATGTACCAAAACTTGGTGATGTGATTTATTCCCACTTTCCATAGGTTAATGGTTGTTTTTATAGAAAATATAAAATACATCAAAATAAAGAAAACGATTTGTGAAATGTACCATACCATAGAATATACGCATAATTCGAGTTGAATTATATGCTGTTCAGAGAAAACAATTCAGTATAGGCCAATCCAGAATTGTATCACCATATCCATATTATGATCATGGTTTCAATATGACTTTGATCAAATGCATATTGGCCCACATGCTTTTAGTCATTACAGACTGCCTATATTGCTACACACCCATGTTTACAGAAACAAATACCCTTTTCTGCAATTCAGCAGTGCTTATGTAAATCCTGGACAAACTTTGGTGAGCTACTATACTGTGTTCCGTATTGCGCTTAATATACCGCAGGAGGAGGCTAACGGAGAAAGTAGGCTGATATGGCCTCTTTTAGGACTGTTCGTTTTAGGGGGGATAATTTGGCATGAAGTTATGTCATATTCAGATATTGTATTGGCTGATTCGGAGCGATTCTTGCACCAAACGGATCAGTGTATTTTCTCAGTGTAAATGTGTCTTTGAGTGAGTGCGCAGCATAAAATGAGAGAATGGCTCTGTATGTGTACGTGTGTGAATATAGGCGACAGTAGTGAGTCTGTATGCGTGGTGCTTGGTATGGTTTCTCTCCCTGCCCGGGCGTCGGTATTTTTAGCCGGTGGCAGGAGGCCTTGCCCAGGGAGGCTAGAGCAGTAACCCGCTGGGAGGAGCAGGTTTGTGAGCGATGGCACCTGGGGGGGGGGGGTGCGCTTACACATGTTCCCACTTTAAAAATAGTGCTCTCTGTGTGTTTGTGTGTGTGAGTTGTGTTTGTGTGGGAGGCCTGTAGGAAGCAGTGTGAAGAGTGCTGTTATCTAATATCTCACAATAAATCAGTATTAGAGAGAGTATTAGAGAGAGAGAGAGAGAATGAGAGAGAGAGAGAGAGAGTGAGAGTGAGAGAGAGAGTGTTTACATGCAAGTATGAGCTGTGAGAGGGGAACCAGCAGCAGCATCAGACACAGCCACACTCAGTTTGAATAATTCATGATGGGAGGAGAACACTTCACCCTGAACACACAGTCACAACCTGCAGACATGCCTGGCTGCAGACAGACTACTGCAGCCCTACACAACCTGCAGTCACAGACTACTGCAGCCCTACACAACCTGCAGTCACAGACCACTGCAGCCCTACACAACCTGCAGTCACAGACTACTGCAGCCCTACACAACCTGCAGTCACAGACAGACAACCTGCAGCCCTGCAGTCACAGACAACTGCAGCCCACAACCTGCAGTCACAGACTACTGCAGCCCTACACAACCTGCAGTCACAGACTACTGCAGCCCTACACAACCTGCAGACAGACTACTGCAGCCCTACACAACCTGCAGTCACAGACTACTGCAGCCCTACACAACCTGCAGTCACAGACTACTGCAGCCCTACACAACCTGCAGTCACAGACAACTGCAGCCCTACACAACCTGCAGTCACAGACAACTGCAGCCCTACACAACCTGCAGTCACAGACTACTGCAGCACTACACAACCTGCAGTCACAGACTACTGCAGCCCTACACAACCTGCAGTCACAGACTACTGCAGCCCTACACAACCTGCAGTCACAGACAACTGCAGCAACCTGCACCTACCACACAACCTGCAGTCACAGACTACTGCAGCCCTACACAACCTGCAGTCACAGACTACTGCAGCCCTACACAACCTGCAGTCACAGACTACTGCAGCCCTACACAACCTGCAGTCACAGACTACTGCAGCCCTACACAACCTGCAGTCACAGACTACTGCAGCCCTACACAACCTGCAGTCACAGACTACTGCAGCCCTACACAACCTGCAGTCACAGACTACTGCAGCCCTACACAACCTGCAGTCACAGACTACTGCAGCCCTACACAACCTGCAGTCACAGACAACTGCAGCCCTGCACACAACCTGCAGTCACAGACAACTGCAGCCCTACACAACCTGCAGTCACAGACAACTGCAGCCCTACACAACCTGCAGTCACAGACAACTGCAGCCCTACACAACCTGCAGTCACAGACCACCGCAGACGCTAACACACACACAACCTGCAGTCACAGACTACTGCAGCCCTACACAACCTGCAGTCACAGACCACCACAGAAGCTAACACACACACAACCTGCAGTCACAGACCACCGCAGACGCTAACACACACACAACCTGCAGTCACAACAGGTGGGCTCCAGATTCCAGAGAGCCTATACATATTCTGTGCTGACCTGAGTAGACTAGAAGATTCCTATATCATTTTGATGTGTTTCTGCAGACACTGTGCCCACTGCCCAGCCTGTCTGCCTACACCTCGGTGTACAACTTACTGCTGAGCTGAAATCTTCAATAAACACTCATTCAGATGGACATGTTGGGCCTGTGGGTCTACTGCCTGTCTCTGATTCACCTGGCTGCCTCCATGTGGGTTGTTCCCAGACCAGAGACCAGAGACCAGAGACCAGAGACCAGAGACCAGAGACCAGAGACCAGAGACCAGAGAGACCAGAGAGACCAGAGACCAGAGACCAGAGACCAGAGACCAGAGACCAGAGACCAGAGACCAGCAGTAGCCAACTCAGACTGCTCTTAATACCGTTCCTTACTGTTAGTTACCGCAAAGAGCCCTGCGTTCTGAGACTCTGAGGTTGACTAACTGGGCAGACACACTGACGCGAGAGTGTGTGAGCGTTTTGTGTGAGTGTTCTTGCATTCGTTTGTGCGTCTTTGTGTAATGAGTGTGTGCATGTGGACCTTCACGTGCATGTACACGTGTGTGTGTTAGTGCGTGGGATTTTGGTGGAGATTTCCGGCCCTTGCAGCTGGAGAAACAGCGTCAGATAGAGCCATCTCATTTTCTGCTCTCATATTCCCCACGCTTGGCTCAATTTGAGACGGGGTCTGGCTCTTTGAGAAATGTAAATTGGAACCAATGAAGCTAGATGCTGCACTGCTATAATCTGACAGGAGCAGATAGCTTTATTAGCTCTAATAGGAGTCTGTCTTCTGAATGTGTGTGTGCGTGTGTGTGTGTGCGTGTGTTTGTGTGTGTGTGTGTGCATTTGTGTGTGTGCATGTGTGTGTGTGCATGTGGGTGTGTGCGTGCGTCCCTGTGCCCTGACCGCCAGCTGCTTGGCTAGAACTCAGGTGAGCCTCAATTTTGTGGGTTTCAGCTAATAGTATTTATTTTCCTCTCCCCTATCTATACTCCACCCTGTACTCTCTCTATACTCCACCCTGTACTCTCTCTCTATACTCCACCCTGTACTCTCTCTATACTCCACCCTGTACTCTCTCTATACTCCACCCTGTACACTCTCTATACTCCACCTTGTACTCTCTCTATACTCCACCCTGTACTCTATCTATACTCCACCCTGTACTCTCTCTATACTCCACCCTGTACTCTCTCTATACTCCACCCTGTACTCTATCTATACTCCACCCTGTACTCTCTCTATACTCCACCCTGTACTCTCTCTATACTCCACCCTGTACTCTCTCTATACTCCACCCTGTACTCTCTCTATACTCCACCCTGTACTCTCTATACTCCACCCTGTACTCTCTCTATACTCCATATCTCTCTATATTCCACTGTACTCTCTCTCTATACTCCACCCTGTACTCTATCTATAAATTCCACCCTCTACTCTCTCTCTATACTCCACCCTCTACTCTCTCTATATACTCCACTCCACCCGTACTCTCTCTCTATACTCCACCCTGTACTCTCTCTCTATACTCCACCCTCTAGTCTCTATCTATACTCCACCCTCTACTCTCTCTATACTCCACCCTGTACTCTCTCTATACTCCACCCTGTACCCTCTCTCTATACTCCACCCTGTACTCTCTCTATACTCCACCCTGTACTCTCTCTCTATACTCCACCCTCTACTCTCTATATACTCCACCCTCTACTCTCTCTATACTCCACCCTGTACTCTCTCTCTATACTCCACCCTGTACTCTCTATACTCCACCCTACTCTCTCTATACTCCACCCTCTACTCTCTCTATACTCCACCCTCTACTCTCTCTATACTCCACCCTCTACTCTCTCTATACTCCACCCTCTACTCTCTCTATACTCCACCCTGTACTCTCTCTATACTCCACCCTGTACTGTCTCTATACTCCACCCTACTCTCTCTATACTCCACCCTGTACTCTCTCTATACTCCACCCACCTCTATACTCCACCCTGTACTCTCTCTATACTCCACCCTGTACTCTCTCTCTATACTCCACCCTGTACTCTCTCTATACTCCACCCCACCCTCTATACTCCACCCTCTCTCTATACTCCACCCTGTACTCTCTATACTCCACCCTACTCTCTCTATACTCCACCCTGTACTCTCTCTATACTCCACCCTGTACTCTCTCTATACTCCACCCTGTACTCTCTCTATACTCCACCCTGTACTCTCTCTATACTCCACCCTGTACTCTCTCTATACTCCACCCTGTACTCTCTCTATACTCCACCCTGTACTCTCTCTATACTCCACCCTGTACTCTCTCTCTATACTCCACCCCCTCTCTATACTCCACACTGTACTCTCTATACTCCACCCTGTACTCTCTCTCTATACTCCACCCTGTACTCTCTCTATACTCCACCCTGTACTCTCTCTCTATACTCCACCCTGTACTCTCTCTATACTCCACCCTGTACTCTCTATATACTCCACCCTCTACTCTCTCTATACTCCACCCTGTACTCTCTCTATACTCCACCCTCTACTCTCTCTATACTCCACCCTGTACTCTCTCTATACTCCACCCTGTACTCTCTCTATACTCCACCCTATATACTCCACCCTGTACTGTCTCTATACTCCACCCTGTACTCTCTCTATACTCCACCCTGTACTCTCTCTATACTCCACCCTGTACTCTCTCTATACTCCACCCTGTACTCTCTCTATACTCCACCCTGTACTCTCTCTCTATACTCCACCCTGTACTCTCTCTCTATACTCCACCCTGTACTCTCTCTATACTCCACCCTGTACTCTCTCTCTATACTCCACCCTGTACTCTCTCTCTATACTCCACCCTGTACTCTCTCTCTATACTCCACCCTCTATACTCCACTACTCTCTCTATACTCCACCCTGTACTCTCTCTATACTCCATACTCTCTCTATACTCCACCCTGTACTCTCTCTATACTCCACCCTGTACTCTCTCTATACTCCACCCTGTACTCTCTCTATACTCCACCCTGTACTCTCTCTATACACCACTGTACTCTCTCTCTATACTCCACCCTGTACTCTCTCTCTATACTCCACCCTGTACTCTCTCTCTATACTCCACCCTGAACACCTCTCTATACTCCACCCTCTACTCTCTCTATACTCCACCCTGTACTCTCTCTCTATACTCCACCCCACTCTCTATACTCCACCCTGTACTCTCTCTATACTCCACCCTGTACTCTCTCTCTATACTCCACCCTGTACTCTCTCTATACTCCACCCTGTACTCTCTCTATACTCCACCCTGTACTCTCTCTCTACTATACTATATCTATACTCCACCCTGTACTCTCTCTCTATACTCCACCCTACTCTCTCTCTCTCCACCCTGTAAAATCTCTATACTCCACCCTGTACTCTCTCTATACTCCACCCTGTACTCTCTCTATACTCCACCCTGTACTCTCTCTATATACTCCTATACTCCACCCTGTACTCTCTCTCTATACTCCACCCTGTACTCTCTCTATACTCCACCCTATACTCTCTCTCTATACTCCACCCTGTACTCTCTCTCTATACTCCACCCTGTACTCTCTCTCTATACTCCACCCTGTACTCTCTCTATACTCCACCCTGTACTCTCTCTATACTCCACCCTGTACTCTCTCTATACTCCACCCTGTACTCTCTCTATACTCCATACTCTATACTCCACCCTGTACTCTCTCTATACTCCACCCTGTACTCTCTCTCTATACTCCACCCTGTACTCTCTCTATACTCCACCCTGTACTCTCTCTATACTCCACCCCTACTCTCTCTCTATACTCCACCCTGTACTCTCTCTCTATACTCCACCCTGTACTCTCTCTATACTCCACCCTGTACTCTCTCTATACTCCACCCTGTACTCTCTCTATACTCCACCCTCCACCCTCTACTCTCTCTCTATACTCCACCCTGTACTCTCTCTATACTCCACCCTGTACTCTCTCTATACTCCACCCTGATCTCTCTCTATCTATACTCCACCCTGTACTCTCTCTATACTCCACCCTGTACTCTCTCTCTATACTCCACCCTGTACCCTACACTCCACCCTGAACTCTCTCTCTATACTCCACCCTGTACTCTCTCTCTATTCTCCACCCTGTCTCTCTATACTCCACCCTGTACTCTCTCTATACTCCACCCTGTACTCTCTCTCTATACTCCACCCTGTACTCTCTCTCTATACTCCACCCTGTACTCTCTCTATACTCCACCCTGTACTCTCTCTCTATACTCCACCCACTCCTCTATACTCCACCCCTCTCTCTCTATACTCCACCCTGTATTCTCTCCTATACTCCACCCTGTATTCTCTCTCTATACTCCACCCTGAACTCTCTCTCTATACTCCACCCTGTACTCTTCTCTATACTCCACCCTGTACTCTCTCTCTATACTCCACCCTGTACTCTCTCTATACTCCACCCTGTACTCTCTCTCTATACTCCACCCTGTACTCTATCTATACTCCACCCTGTACTCTCTCTCTATACTCCACCCTGTACTCTCTCTCTATACTCCACCCTGTACTCTCTCTCTATACTCCACCCTGTACTATCTCTCTATACTCCACCCTGTACTCTCTCTATACTCCACCCTGTACCCTCTATACTCCACCCTGTACTCTCTCTATACTCCATACTCTCTATACCACCCTGAACTCTCTCTATACTCCACCCTGTACTCTCTCTATACTCCACCCTGTACTCTCTCTCTATACTCCACCCTGTACTCTCTCTCTATACTCCACCCTACTCTCTCTCTATACTCCACCCTGTACTCTCTCTATACTCCACCCTGTACTCTCTCTCTATACTCCACCCTGTACTCTCTCTATACTCCACCCTGTACTCTCTCTCTATACTCCACCCTGTACTCTTTCTATACTCCACCCTGTACTCTCTCTCTATACTCCACCCTGTACTCTCTCTATACTCCACCCTGTACTCTCTCTCTATACTCACCCTGTACTCTCTATACTCCACCCTGTACTCTCTCTCTATACTCCACCCTGTACTCTCTCTCTATACTCCACCCTGTACTCTCTATCTATACTCCACCCTGTACTATCTCTCTATACTCCACCCTGTACTCTCTCTCTATACTCCACCCTGTACTATCTCTCTATACTCCACCCTGTACTCTCTCTATACTCCACCCTCTACTCTCTCTATACACCACCCTGTACTCTCTCTATACTCCACCCTGTACTCTCTCTATACTCCATATCTCTCTCTCTCCTCTCTCTATACTCCCCTGTACTCTCTCTATACTCCACCCTGTACTCTCTCTCTATACTCCACCCTGTACTCTCTCTCTATACTCCACCCTATACTCCTCCACCCTGTACTCTCTCTCTATACTCCACCCTGTACTCTCTCTCTATACTCCACCCTGTACTCTCTCTATACTCCACCCTGTACTCTCTCTATACTCCACCCTGTACTCTCTCTCTATACTCCACCCTGTACTCTCTCTATACTCCACCCTGTACTCTCTCTCTATACTCCACCCTGTACTCTCTCTCTATACTCCACCCTATACTCTCTCTCTATACTCCACCCTGTACTCTCTCTATACTCCACCCTGTACTCTCTCTCTATACTCCACCCTGTACTCTCTCTATACTCCACCCTGTACTCTCTCTCTATACTCCACCCTGTACTCTCTCTATACTCCACCCTGTACTCTCTCTCTATACACCACCCTATACTCCACCCGGAACTCTCTCTCTATACTCCACCCTGTACTCCCTCTCTATACTCCACCCTGAACTCTCTCTCTATACTCCATCCTGTACTCTCTCTCTATACTCCACCCTGTACTATATCTATACTCTGTACTCTCTCTATACTCCACCCTGTACTATCTCTCTATACTCCACCCTGTACTCTCTCTATACTCCACCACCCTACTCTCTCTATACACCACCCTGAACTCTCTCTCTATACTCCACCCTGTACTCTCTCTATACTCCACCCTGATCTCTCTCTCTATACACCACCCTGTAGTCTCTCTCTATACTCCACCCTGTACTCTCTCTATACTCCACCCTGTACTCTCTCTCTACACTCCACCCTGAACTCTCTCTCTATACTCCACCCTGTACTCTCTCTCTATACTCCACCCTGTACTCTCTCTCTATACTCCACCCGGAACCACCTCTATACTACTCCTCTCTATACTCCACTCTCTATACTCCACCTTGTACTCTCTCTATACTCCACCCTGTACTCTCCACCCTGAACTCCCTCTCTATACTCCACCCTGTACTCTCTCTCTATACTCCACCCTGAACTCTCTCTATACTCCACCCTGTACTCTCTCTATATACTCCACCCTGTACTCTCTCTCTATACTCCACCCTGTACTCTCTCTCTATACTCCACCCTGTACTCTCTCTCTATACTCCACCCTGAACTCCCTCTCTATACTCCACCCACCCTCCACCCTGAACTCTCTCTCTATACTCCATCCTGTACTCTCTCTCTATACTCCACCCTGTACTATATCTATACTCCACCCTGTACTCTCTCGCTATACTCCACCCTGTACTCTCTCTATACTCCACCCTGTACTCTCTCTCTATACTCCACCCTGTACTCTCTCTCTATACTCCACCCTGTACTCTCTCTCTATACACCACCCTGTACTCTCTCTATACTCCACCCTGTACTCTCTCTCTATACTCCACCCTGTACTCTCTCTATACTCCACCCTGAACTCCCTCTCTATACTCCACCCTGTACTCCTCTCTCTATACTCCACCCTGTACTCTCTATCTATACTCCACCCTGTACTCTCTCTCTATACTCCACCCTGTACTATCTCTATACTCCACCCTGTACTCTCTCTATTCTCCACCCTGTACTATCTCTCTATACTCCACCCTGTACTCTCTCTATACTCCACCCTCTACTCTCTCTCTATACACCACCCTGAACTCTCTCTCTATACTCCACCCTGTACTCTCTCTATACTCCACCCTGATCTCTCTCTCTATACACCACCCTGTAGTCTCTCTATACTCCACCCTGTACTCTCTCCCTATACTCCACCCTGTACTCTCTCTCTACACTCCACCCTGAACTCTCTCTCTATACTCCACCCTCTACTCTCTCTCTATACTCCACCCTGTACTCTCTCTCTATACTCCACCCTGTACTCTCTCTCTATACTCCACCCTGTACTCTCTCTCTATACTCCACCCTGTACTCTCTCTCTATACTCCACCCTGTACTCTCTCTCTATACTCCACCCTGTATTCTCTCGCTATACTCCACCCTGTACTCCTCTCTCTATACTCCACCCTGTACTCTCTCTCTATACTCCACCCTGAACTCTCTCTCTATACTCCACCCTGTTCTCTCTCTATACTCCACCCTACTACTCTCTCTATACTCCACCGGAACTCCCTCTCTATACTCCACCCTGTACTCCCTTCTATACTCCACCCTGTACTCTCTCTCTATACTCCACCCTGTACTCTCTCTCTATACTCCACCCTGTACTATATCTATACTCCACCCTGTACTCTCTCTATACTCCACCCTGTACTCTCTCTATACTCCACCCTGTACTCTCTCTATACTCCACCCTGTACTTTCTCTATACTCCACCCTGTACTCTCTCTATACTCCACCCTGTACTCTCTCTCTATACTCCACCCTGTACTCTCTCTCTATACTCCACCCTGTACTCTCTCTATACTCCACCCTGTACTCTCTCTCTATACTCCACCCTGTACTCTCTCTCTATACTCCACCCTGTACTCTCTCTCTATACTCCACCCTGTACTCTCTCTATACTCCACCCTGTACTCTCTCTCTATACTCCACCCTGTACTCTCTCTCTATTGGGAACTCCACCCATAGAGACTGACAGAACCGTACCCAACACATGGACTCTACTGGTACCCTGTGTATATACTCCACCATTGTGTATTTATTATTTATTTTATAATTATGTATTATTACTTTTCTCTCTCTATACTCCACCCCTGTGGTTATCAGTCTCAAAGGAGGTTCACACAGCTCTAGCATACTCCACCCTGTACTCTCCTCTTGGATCCCCTAGGCTGTCTCCAGTGCTCAGAGGGTAACCCTGTTCTAAGGGTCCTGAGGATTGTTCTAAATACTATCCACCCTGTATGAGTGGACTGACTAGACATCAGAAGGATAGATATTCTATACTCCACCCTGTTTCAAAATGTTCTCTTTTATACTCCAGCCTGAAATGAAAACACATCAAATCAGAATTTTCCCGGCCTTTATTTACACTATAACCCACAACATCCAAGCAAATGTTTTTCTCCAAAAATCTCTGAAAAGGTATTTAATTGAAAACAATAAAATGGCCTATTTGGATAAGTGAACACCCTGTTATACTTGGTGGAACCACCTTTCTTGAATTCATCCATGAGTCTCTTTGAATACATCTCTACTAACTTTCCACCCTGTATATTTGCCCATTCTTCCTTGCAGAATTGTTCAAGCTCAGTCAAATTGCCATGTATACTTCAAGTCATTCCCACTCCTGGGATTTACTTGTGGGGCTCTATACACCAAGGACATTCACCTTTTGTCCTTCAGCCACTGTACTGTTGCTTTGGCGGGGTGCTTTGGGCCATTGTCATGTGATCCATCTTCCCCACCCTGGCAGAGAGTAGGTTTTCCTCAAGAATCTGTCTATACATTTCCCCTTCTATCCTGACAAGTGCTCCAGTCCCTCTATACACCACCCCATGCTTTACTGTCATGGTGTTCTTTACTATACTCCAGGCATGGTGTTCTTTACTGTACTCTTTACTATACTCCACCCTGTAGACATGGTGTTCTTTACTGTAGGCATGGTGTTCTTTATACATGGTGTTCTTTACACATTGTGTTCTTTACTGTAGGCATGGTGTTCTTTACTGTAGGCATGGTGTTCATTACTGTAGACATGGTGTTCTTTACTGTAGGCATGGTGTTCTTTAATGTAGGTATGGTGTTCTTTACTGTAGACATGGTGTTCTTTACTGTAGGCATGGGGTTCTTCTGTAGACATGGTGTTCTTTACTGTAGGGATGGTGTTCTTTACCCATGGTGTTCTTTACTGTAGACATGGTGTTCTTTACTACATGGTCCAACATGGTGTTCTGTAGACATGGTGTTCTTTACTAGGCATGGTGTTCTTTATAGGCATGGTGTTCCACATGGTGTTCTTTACTGTAGACATGGTACTGTAGACATGGTGTTCTTTACTGTCATGGTGTTCTTTACTGTACATGGTCCTTTACTGTAGACATGGTGTTCTTTACTGTAGACATGGTGTTCTTTACTGTAGACATGGTGTTCTATAATGTACATGGTGTTCTTTACTGTAGGCAAGGTGTTCTTTAGTGTAGGCATGGTGTTCTTTACTGTAGACATGGTGTTCTTTACTGTAGGGATGGTGTTCTTTGGGTGGAAAGATGTATTCATAAGGGCACAAGGCAGAGAGACAGAAAACACAGGGATAAATACTGGCACAGAGAGACAGGAAACACAGGGATAAATACACTGACACAGAGAGACAGGAAACACAGGGATAAATACACTGGTACAGAGAGACAGGAAACACAGGGATAAATACACTGGTACAGAGAGACAGGAAACACAGGGATAAATAGATGGCACAGAGAGACAGGAAACACAGGGATAAATACACTGGCACAGAGAGACAGGAAACACAGGGATAAATACACTGGCACAGAGAGACAGGAAACACAGGGATAAATACACTGGTACAGAGAGACAGGAAACACAGGGATAAATACACTGGCACAGAGAGACAGGAAACACAGGGATAAATACACTGGTACAGAGAGACAGGAAACACAGGGATAAATACACTGGCACAGAGATACAGGAAACACAGGGATAAGTACACTGGCACAGAGAGACAGAGGGATTACACGGACAGAGACAGGAAACACAGGGATTTTATTACAGAGAGACAGGAAAACAGGGTCACTCCAAAACACACAGGGATAAATACACTACAGAGAGACAGGAAACACAGGGACCAGAGAGACAGGAAACACCCAAACACAGGACCCAAACACACAGGGACCCAAACACAGGTCCTGGCAAACACAGGTACAGAGAGACAGGAAACACAGGGATAAATACCCAAACACAGGACCCAAACACAGGACCCAAACACAGGACCCAAACACAGGACCCAAACACAGGACCCAAACACAGGACCCAAACACAGGATAAATACACCAAACACAGGACCCAAACACAGGACCCAAACACAGGACCCAAACACAGGACCCAAACACAGGACCCAAACACAGGACCCAAACACAGGACCCAAACACAGGACCCAAACACAGGACCCAAACACAGGACCCAAACACAGGACCCAAACACAGGACCCAAACAGTCTGGAGAAAATAAAATCAAATGCACATCCACAAACTAACAGAGGAACAATCCTGCACAAACATAGGCTTCCCTAACAGGCTTAAATAGACATACATCAAGAAACAAACAAGAGACAGGTGCAACCAATAAGACCAAACGAACAGAAAATGAAAAAGGGATCGGTGGCGGCTAGTAGACCGCCGAGCGCCGCCTGAACAGGCAGGGGAGCCACCTTAGTGGGAGTCGTGGCACACACCTGGAGGGGGTGGAGACAATCACAAGGACAGGTGAAACAGATCAGGGTGTGACAGTATTGGGTTTTCGCCAGACATATCGTTCAGGCCAAAAAGTTCAATTTTGGTCTCATCTGACCACAACATCTTTCGCCACTTGGCCTTGGAATCTACAACGTGCTTTTTGGCAAAGCTCAAACGAGACTTGATGTGGCTTTTTTTGAGGAGTGGTGTTTTTCTTGCCACCCTCCCATAGAGTCCAGATTCGTGGACAGCTTGTGATATTGTGGTTACATCCACACATTGACCAGTCTTTGCCATAAAGGCCTGAAGCTCCTTCAAAGTCACAATTGGCTTCTTGGTAGTCTCTCTGATCAGTCTCCTCCTTGCCCGGTCATCCAGTTTGGAGGGATGGCCTGATCTATGCAGGGTCTGGGTGGTGCCATATGCCTTCCACTTCTTAATAATGGTGGTAACTGTGCTCTGAGGGACAAAGCCTTTGAAATATTTTTATATCCATCATCTGACTTGCTCCTTTCCACAACTGTATCTCATAGTACCTTTCCGCCCATAGTCTATTCTTTGCTTTGAATTGCACTACAAATGTCACGACTTCTGCCGAACTTGGTCCCTCTCCTTGTTCGGGTGGTCAACGTCACCGGCCTTCAACCCATCACTGATCCATTTTTCATTTTCCATTGGTTTTGTCTTGTCTTCCTTCACACCTGGTTTCAATCCCAACAATTACATGTTGTGTATTTAACCCTCTGTTTCCTTTCCTTGTTTCCTGTGTCCTTGTCGGTGATTGTTTGTTGTATGTTTTGTGCAAGTCATGTTCTGGTGTGCGACGGGTTTTGTACCCTTTTATATTATTTTTGTATATTTGGTTTTCAGAGTTTTTCTTAGCATTTATTAAACTGCTCTGTTTATACCAAGTTCACTCTCCTGTGTCTGACTTCCCTGCCACCAACACGCACCCATTACATCTATGCAGTTGAGTTGTGCAATTCTGAACTAATCAAAGTCACTATAATTGATTACAGATGGAAGCCAATTAGCTTGATTTGTGATCTGGAAGGTGGTTGGTTATACCTCAGCAAGTTTGCAATTACAATTCTAAGGGGGGTGTTCACATACCCAAATAGGGGATTTTACTGTTTTAATTGCAATTAATTTATAGTTTATAGTTTTTTAAATATTTTTTTTCACTTGGATGTTGTGGGTTACTGTGTGTAAATAAAGGCCGGGAAAAGTCTGATTTGATGTGTTTTCATTTCAGGCTGTAAGTCAACAAAAGGTGAACATTTTGAAAGGGGGTGTGACTTTCTATTCCCACTGTACATAGTGGTGCCAAAGACAAGCTTGCCACAATCAACTGCTTTCCCATAAGACACTCATCCCGACACTCATCCCAGTTTCTTCTTTCTCCTCCTCTCTACAGTGAACTTGTTGGACTCCAAAGCCAGCCAGGGGGAGCTGGGATGGATCTCCTACCCATCACATGGGGTGAGTAGTACATACATGTCCCATGGCTTGCACACATATAGTATCTGCACATTCTATGCTCTGTCAGCATTGTGTCCTGTCATCAGATTTCAGTGTTTTAATGGTGCTTAGGACATTTCAAAACAAACAATACAAACACATCTTATTTTCTGTTATCCTATGAGTCAAGTGGGATTAACAATCCTTAAGAGTCTCTTGACGCAACTGTGCGTCAATCTAAGTAACATAATAAATACATCCCAGTTAAAATATCTCCGTTTAAGCGAGAGACATCAGGTTTTTTGCATGTCTGCATCTCAATTCACTGCATCCGCCTATGTCGGTCTTCCGCGTTTACTGTGGAAGTTGGCAGAGTTACAGCGGTGTTTGTCAGATCAGGAGACATCCCGAACATTGTTCTTCTCACGAAAACGTCTATAACGTCCAAACGGTTTGGCCAATAAATAGATTCTCATGAACACAATGGTGTTCTCCCTTTTACTCTATGACACCTACAAGAGTCACGGGACTCGTCTGGAGCCAGTAACGCCGATGTGCCAACTTCTGTATGTAGCGTCTGAACCTTTTGAGCCAAAACTAATATGATCCCACTATGGAAAGTGGAGACTCACCAACATGTTCTATGACCCCTACAAGTGTCACGGGACTCGCCTGAAGGTAATCTAACAAACTAATGAAAGTATGGAGGTAGTTTGTGCCAACAAAAATAAGGGTTTAAATATGTGTCCAAAAGTATATATTTCCTGAGCTTTCTTATATCTCTTTTTTTTGTTGCTTTTTATGAATGTGTTATTCAATGCGTTTCTATGTGTTATAAAAGTAAAGGCCAAATTCTATATTTTATCAAAAAATATACCTAAATGCATCTTCAAATTCACAATCAAATAGCTAAATGATCCATGATATGACCATCTTAAAACTATTCCATATGTTAGCTTAGTACCCCCCCAAGTGGTATTAACCTACACATGGGTTAAGTAGGTGATAGACTCACCATATGGGTGGGATGGGGAGACAGATTGTATTTCTTCATTATGTTAAAGAAGAGAAGGGTCAGCTTATAATATGGTTTGAATTGTTGGCAACAACACATGTTAATAAAACCCAGGTAACTTAGTATCTCAACACAGCAATCAAAACAACACCCGTTAATAAAACCCAGGTAACTTAGTATCTCAACACAGCAATCAAAACAACACACGTTAATAAAACCCAGGTAACTTAGTATCTCAACACAGCAATCAAAACAACACACGTTAATAAAACCCAGGTAACTTAGTATCTCAACACAGCAATCAAAACAACACACGTTAATAAAACCCAGGTAACTTAGTATCTCAACACAGCAATCAAAACAACACACGTTAATAAAACCCAGGTAACTTAGTATCTCAACACAGCAATCAAAACAACACATGTTAATAAAACCCAGGTAACTTAGTATCTCAACACAGCAATCAAAACAACACACGTTAATAAAACCCAGGTAACTTAGTATCTCAACACAGCAATCAAAACAACACACGTTAATAAAACCCAGGTAACTTAGTATCTCAACACAGCAATCAAAACAACACATGTTAATAAAACCCAGGTAACTTAGTATCTCAACACAGCAATCAAAACAACACACGTTAATAAAACCCAGGTAACTTAGTATCTCAACACAGCAATCAAAACAACACACGTTAATAAAACCCAGGTAACTTAGTATCTCAACACAGCAATCAAAACAACACACGTTAATAAAACCCAGGTAACTTAGTATCTCAACACAGCAATCAAAACAACACACGTTAATAAAACCCAGGTAACTTAGTATCTCAACACAGCAATCAAAACAACACACGTTAATAAAACCCAGGTAACTTAGTATCTCAACACAGCAATCAAAACAACACCAAACAGCATGAATTCCTTCCCTTCCCTAATCCACCTACATCCTCCTGTGTCTCTACCTCTGCCATAGTCTGTGTGTGTGTGATTGTGGTTGTGGGTGTGGGTATGTGTGTGTAGTATGCATGTCTGTGTGGTTCTGTGTTTATTTGTCTACCAGTTGCACTACTGGCCTTGCAGTCTCCAGCAGCCAATCCCTCCTCTGAACTTTAAGTGTTAGAGTTACTGGCTGGCTGGAGCTGAAGGTAATCCACTAATTCGTTCCATAGAGCTGACAGCCTTGGTTTCCTCCAGCCATATATTAACTACCAGCACTAGAAAACTTAGAGGTTACTTTATAAGGTTGAACCAAACACACTTACCGAACAGTGACTTTTAATGTCTCATGTTTATTTAGGCCCAGGTTTGAGGCCCAGTTTGTGTAATTGACATGACCTTTGAGAGTGGGAACTCCTCTATGTAAAGTTAGAAAGATTCAGAACCGTTTTAAAAGGCAGAGAATGGGTTTGATTATCATATGGTACACTGAATATTATGAGGAAACCAATGTCTTACTGAAAAGAGGTTGGTAGGAGCGAGAAAGAGTGCTGATCAAGTCCTCAAGGTGAATCATGGATAATTACTCACGTCATTGGCTGATGGGGGCAGATAAGCATTTTGCCGTGAGAGCCAGACCCTCTGAAATGATTTCTGATAATGCAGTGGCATAGGGGCCACACACACACACACACACGCACACGCACACGCACACGCACACGCACACGCACACACACACACACACACACACACACACACACACACACACACACACACACACGTTGACAGTGACAGATGGGCCCCTGGTCTTCTGCCGCTGTAAGCAAAGTGCTACCCGGTGTTACAAAATGCTTCAGTGTTACAGTAGAAACAGGACCCTAACCGCACTGTGCACACCTGCGTCATTCTGACTTACAGTCATAGCCCTGAGGTGTGGGTAATGGTCACTAATGTCCAGTGCACCCCTGGACCTTTTCCACATTTTGTTACGTTACACCCTTATTCTAAAATAGAGTAAATCGTTTTTTTCCTCTTCAATCGACACACAATACTCCATAATGACGACATAAAAACAGGTTATTAGATTTTCTTTTGCTAATTTATGACAAATAAAAAATGGAAATATCACATTTACATAAGTATTCAGACCTTTTACTCAGTACTTTGTTGAAGCACCTTTGGCAGCGATTACAGCGATTACAGTTTTCTTGGGTATGACCCTAAAATCTTAGCACACCTGTATATGTGGAGTTTCTCTCATTCTTCTCTGCAGATCCTCTCAAGCTCTGGCAGGTTGTATGGGGAGGGTTGCTGCAGCTATTTTTAGGTCTTGGCTGTGCTTAGGGTCGTTGTCCTGAGCGCTCTGAAGCAGGTTTTCATCAAGGATCCCTCTGTACGTTGCTTCGTTCATCTTTCCGTCGATCCTGACTAGTCTCCCAGTCCCAGCCACTGAAAACCATCCCCACAGCATGATGCTGCCACCACCATGCTTCACCTTAGGGATGGTGCCAGGTTTCCTACAGACGTGAGGCTTAGCATTCAAGCCAAAGATTTCAATGTTGGTTTCATCAGACCAGAGAATCTTGTTTCTCATGGTCTGAGAAGTCCTTTAGGTGCCCTTTGGCAAACTCCAAGCGGGCTGTCATGTGCCTTTTATTGAGGAGTGGCTTCTGTCTGAAAATTTACCATAAAATCTTGATTGGTGGAGTGCTACAGAGAGGGTTGTCCCTTCTGGAAGGTTCTCCCATCTTCACAGAGGAAATCTGGAGCTCTGTCAGAATGACCATTGGGTTCTTGTTCACCTCCCAGACCAAGGCCTTTCTTCCCCGACTGAAGAGTCTTGGTGGTTCCAAACTTCTTCCATTTAAGAATGATGGAGGCCGCTGTGTTCTTGGGAACCTTCAATACAGAATTTGTTTGGTACCCTTCCCCAGATCTGTGCCTCGACACAATCCTGTCTCTGAGCTCTACGGACAATTCCTTCGACCTCATGGCTTGTTTTTTTGCTCTGACATGCACTGTCAACTGTGGGACCTTATATAGACAGGCGTATGCCTTTCCAAATCATGTCCAATCAATTGAATTTACCCCAGGTGGACTCCAATCAAGTTGTAGAAACATCCCAAGGATGATCAATGGAAACCAGATGCACCTGAGCTCAATTTCGAGTCTCATAGCAAAGGGTCTGAATCCTTATGTAAATAAGGTTTTTCTGTTTTTAATTTTTAATACATTTGCCCAGAAATTGAGTATTGTGTGTAGATTGATGAGATAAAAAACAACAACAATTGAATACATTTTTAAATAAAGCTATAACATAACAAATTGTGGTAAAAGTCAAAGAGGTCTGAATACTTCTCAAATGCACTGTAGATTAAGAGTTTATGACACGTTGTTAGGATGTGTCATAAACTCACGTTTCACATCTTTTCACATCTTTGAAAGAATAAATCCCTAGCAATTTACCCTCACCAATTTACAGATATATTCCACATTGTCTGAGGAACCAGAAGAAGAACTCATCTCCAACTGCATATGTGGAATAATGAGAAACTCTACATGGTGCTGGGAGCCTGAGGTCTGGCCCTACACACACTATGCTCTCTTGGCATCGCCTCATCCAATCCCAGAGAGACACACTACATTACTGCTCTCCAGTCCAGAGCTTAATGGCACAGCTCTTTTGGCCAGCGTCCACCCCTCCTCAGTCTCCTCGTATTGTAATATCCAAACTCATTTAGTCACCATAGCACCATATTTCCCCCAAATACGTACTGACTGACTGACAGAGTGAGAGGTCCCCAGCTGCACTGGGAGAGAAGAGAAAGCCCATCCATGAACGAGAGATTAGCACATGGTGGGGCTTGGAGAGAGGCTGCTATAGGGGGAGACTATAGAGGGGATATAAAGGGGTTTGGGGGGGGGGTGTAGTGTAGAGTGTGTTATGGTTTCTCTCTGGTCAAAGCTGTGATGAAAAGCTTCTGACTGATGTGGTGCAGTTGTCACGGCGACCCAGAGCAGGAAACTTAAGCTGCTCTCCGCTCTGCTCTTCTCTTTGGTGACGACCACCAGGCTGTGGGAATGGAGAAAAAGAGAGAGAAAGAAATAAAGAAAGAGAGAGGGGTTTTCCACCTCTCTCCTGATGATTTGTGTCTCAATCTAACAGCTGAAACCGACTCATTATTGGACACTAGTCAGATCAATGGCGGTTCAGGTTTCACCACTTTGACCTTCTGTGTTGGGTCACAGCCATCAATATCAGCCGTCAAACTCCATTTCGTTTCTAAACCCTTGAATACATGTATTTGAACTATAAAAATACAAATGATGCACAAAATAGTGTTCAGGAACAAGCGTTGATATCATTTATCACACAAAAACAAGGAAACAACCAAATTTGTTGTAAATGTGTCTAAATGTATCATTTGACTGAAGCTATCCCTCAGTCCTTTGAAGTGCCCTGTGCAGACTGCTGATTGGTCAGTTTGTCAGAGAGTCTGATGTGGTCGTTAGGTGGTCCAGCCTCAGTGTCTCAGGTTCCCCCCGGTTTTACTGCTGTAGCCTGTTCTACCTACAGCACAGATCACAGAGCCCTTATCCTCCTCTCTGCCAGGGGCAAGTTCACACACTGACCTCCCTATGACCCCCCCACAGCTGTGACCTGGGGTCAGAGGTCAGGGGTAGTCATATGAGTGTGTAGCCCAAACCGTTCGGACGCTACAGATGTGTTCATGAGAAAACTGATTTTTTGGATGTCTCATGGCCTGACAAACACAGCTGTAGCTCTGCCACCTTCCACCACAGATGTGGATGGCTGACAAACACCACTGTAGCTCTGCCACCTTCTACCACAGATGTCTCCTGGCCTGACAAACACCACTGTAGCTCTGCCACCTTCCACCACAGATGTGGATGGCTGACAAACACCACTGTAGCTCTGCCACCTTCTACCACAGATGTCTCCTGGCCTGACAAACACCGCTGTAGCTCTGCCACCTTCCACCACAGATGTGGATGGCTGACAAACAACGCTGTAGCTCTGCCACCTTCCACCACAGATGTGGATGGCTGACAAACACTGCTGTAGCTCTGCCACCTTCCACCACAGATGTGGATGGCTGACAAACACCGCTGTAGCTCTGCCACCTTCCACCACAGATGTGGATGGCTGACATTGACCAGCGCGGTGGATTGAGACAATGCCCATGCAAGAAATAGATATCTCTTGCTGAAACAGATATCTCTAGCTGAAACAGATATCTCTAGCTGAAACAGATATCTCTCGCTGAAACAGATATCTCTAGCTGAAACAGATATCTCTAGCTGAAACAGATATCTCTCGCTGAAACAGATATCTCTAGCTGAAACAGATATCTCTAGCTGAAACAGATATCTCTCGCTGAAACAGATATCTCTAGCTGAAACAGATATCTCTAGCTGAAACAGATATCTCTCGCTGAAACAGATATCTCTAGCTGAAACAGATATCTCTCGCTGAAACAGATATCTCTAGCTGAAACAGATATCTCTCGCTGAAACAGATGGATTTTGATGAGATTTTTTTATTTTGTATTATAATGCTAAAACGACTTTTTCGCATGGACATCTACTCTAGGGGCTTTTAACCAAGGCCCCACGACCAGTTGAAGCAAAATAGCCCCATAACATCAAAGATCCACCAACATATGTTACAGTAGTATCATTTCTGCTGATGCGTTCTCATTTTGACTCTAAACACACAACTCGTGTGCGTGGCCAAAGAGCTTTATTTTCATGTTATCCAATACATGTAAACGCCTGGAGTTTTCTTAACTGCATTGGTACATGGATTGGAACCAGTGTTTTGGTCAGACGATATGAATATAGAGCTCTTTGGCCACACACACCATGTAAAATATGGTGGTGTATCGTGATATTAATTTGTCTCAAAATCTCCAGACTTAAAACCCAATGAAAACCTGTGGTTTGATTTAAAGAGGGCAGTTAATAAGCGCAGGCGAAGGAATGTCCAAATATCTAGAAGGCTTCTGTAGGGAGGAATGGTCTAAGATCCCTCCCAATGTGTTCTCCAACTCAGACAAAAGGCTCAGTGCCGTTATCTGTGCAAGGTGAGGTATTGAAAGGTATTGAAAACAGGGGTGTCAATCATTTAGTATATAAAATAATATAATTTCTACATTTTTGGGAGCATACAATATAGCTCTGAATTTGAATGATTAATTTTATACCCCTACCCCACTGTCTCTCTCCATACACTCCCCCTCTCTCTCTCTCTCTCCCTCTCTCTCTCTCTCTCTCTCCCCCACTCTCCCCCACTCTCTCTCTCCCTCCCCCCTCTCTCTCTCCCTCCCCTCCCTCTCTCTCCCTCCCCCCGCTCTACCCCCCCTCTCTCTCCCTCCCCCACTCTCTCTCTTGAATAATGGAAACCCAGTAACTGTCATTCTGACCTCATAGGCATTTAAATGAAGAGGAAGAGTATAGAAACTGAGAAACTGTGTGTGTGAAATTGTGTGTACTTATACGTACAATATGTGTGTGTGTGTGTGTGGTGAATGTGTGTGTGGTGAATGTGTTTGTGTGTGGTGAATGTGTGTGTAAGTGGTGAATGTGTGTGTGTGTGGTGAATGTGTGTGTAAGTGGTGAATGTGTGTGTGTGTGGTGAATGTGTGTGTGGTGAATGTGTGTGTGTGTGGTGAATGTGTGTGTAGAATGTGTGTGTAAGTGGTGAATGTATGTGTGTGTGGTGAATGTGTGTGTAAGTGGTGAATGTGTGTGTGTGTGTGGTGAATGTGTGTGTGTGTGTGGTGAATGTGTGTGTGTGTGTGTGTGGTGAATGTGTGTGTGTGTGGTGAATGTGTTTGTGTGTGTGAAGGCTAACTCACAGAGGTCATGTATATAATACTACTACAGGACTGTAGACATGACAGTCTTGTCTAACCAATGTAATTCCACTGTAACGTGATCAGGAGAAGGATTATAAGGTTATTACATATCTCCCTCTCTGAAACACCAGCTCTCCTCTCTCGCTGCCCCGCTGCTAGAGACTCAGCTAGCTGCCAGTGTATGTGTGTGTGTGTGTGTGTGTGTGTGTGTGTGTGTGTGTGTGTGTGTGTGTGTGTGTGTGTGTGTGTGTGTGTGTGTGTGTGTGTGTGTGTGTGTGTGTGTGTGTGTGTGTGTGTGTGTGTGTGTGTGTGTGTGTGTGTGTGTGTGTGAGTGCTCATTGGCCTGGCTTCATAGCCAATGCACACATGGGTGTAGGGTTAGGGCTTTGCCAAACATACCGACCGGTTTCCCAATTTCATTTCTCCCTCTCTTTATCTCTCTTCCTCTCTCTATCCCCCCCTCTCCCCCTTGTTGGTATTAGTACTGCAAAGAGATAATTATACAAGCCCACTGTCATCATCCGAGCTGGAGAGGAGCGAGAGCCTGTGCAGTTGAGAGATGACATCTCATGCTGTGTGTGTGTCAAAGAGAGATGCAGAAAGGGATGAAGAAAGAGTGGAAAGGAGCGAGGGAGGGGTGAAGTTTGTCATAGTGATGTCATGTATGGTAGGGGATGGTCCATGTAATATGCTATTCTCCAGTGTATGAGCTGCACATCATATAAACATTTTCATATGTTTTGGCAGCAGTGGTTTAAAGCACAGCCATTCTCTGGAATAGGATAACTCGCACACACACACACACACACACACACACACACACACACACACACACACACACACACACACACACACACACACACACACACACACACACACACACACACACACACACACACACACACACACACACACACACACACACACACACACAGCAAGTCTCAGTTACTCTGTGCTGCCACCTGGATTTCATTTCTAACCCCTGCTTCCCTCTCTAACCACACTGGCATGCCTGTGTGTGTGTGTGTGTGTGTGTGTGCATCCCAGAGGGAACTCATACCAAGACAGTATTAGTGGAAAGAGCAAATCGCTGAGTCAAATTTGATCTATTTTAATTAGCATCATATCGCTGTACATGAAGACATAAAGTCATAATAGTATAAATCCGGGTTCCTACGTCCCACAGTGATCTCCTTTCAGAGAGAGAGGGAGAAATGTGTTCCTAACCTTGCGCCAGGGATGGCAGCTGAGTAGCTGCAGACCACAGACCTTTAGGAGTGGAAGCTAAAGGTCTGTGGAATGAAGAGGAGAAAGAATCCCCTCTAATGATGTAAAGAGACTTCCATATGTAGAAGACGTGAATGAAAAGAATACCTGGCTTTAGTAGAGGCCTTGAGAGAGAGAGAGAGAGAGAGAGAGAGAGAGAGAGAGAGAGAGAGAGAGAGAGAGAGAGAGAAAGAGAGGGTTAAAAGGAGAGAAATTATGAATGCTGTTGGTTGCCAAATAAATCACTATTATTGTAATAGAAAACACAGACTCTCCGTTCATCATTAAACTAAAGTTTCTCTTACCCAGAGCAGGCCTCTGTGTGTAAGAAATACTTATCCATTCATTTATCCACTCACTCTGATGGAGAATAATGGCATTTAAAGCCATACATTATAACACGTGTCACTTTAGCCACAATAATAACCATTGTTCAAGTGTTTCCCTATTCATCACAGCTTTGATTCAATGTTTAACCGCTGGGAGACTAAACTACATGATGTATGAGTATCCTGGTGTGTTTAGAAAATGAATTACTTCATTCTCTTTCCTCCCTTTCCCATCTCTTTCACCCCCCCCTGCATCTCCCCGTCTTCTCAGTGGGAGGAGATCAGCGGAGTAGACGAGCACTACACTCCCATCAGGACCTTCCAGGTGTGTAACGTGATGGAGTACAGTCAGAACAACTGGCTGAGGACCAACTGGATCCCCCGCCAGTCGGCCCAGAAGATCTACGTGGAGCTAAAGTTCACCCTGAGAGACTGTAACTCCATCCCCCTGGTCCTGGGGACCTGCAAGGAGACCTTCAACCTGCTGTACATGGAGACAGACGAGGACCAGGGCAGTCACTTCAGAGAACACCAGTTCTCTAAGATCGACACCATCGCTGCAGACGAGAGCTTCACCCAGATGGACCTGGGGGACCGCATTCTGAAGCTCAACACGGAGGTCCGGGAGGTGGGGCCTGTTACGAAGAAGGGCTTCTACCTGGCGTTCCAGGACGTGGGAGCGTGTGTGGCCCTGGTGTCAGTCAGGGTCTACTTTAAGAAGTGCCCATTCATTGTGAGGAACTTGGCCTCCTTCCCTGATACCGTGCCAATGGACTCTCAGTCATTGGTGGAGGTGAAGGGCTCGTGTGTCAATCACTCCAAGGAGGAGGAGCCACCGCGTATGTACTGTAGTACAGAGGGGGAGTGGCTAGTGCCCATAGGGAAGTGTGTGTGTAACGTTGGCTATGAGGACAGAGGGAGCTCCTGCCAAGGTAAGACACAGTTATAATGTTCACTGAATGCATTTCCTTCTTTCTTTTTATACTTTTTTCTCCCCCTCTTTCTCCCCTTTATTTTATCTCTCTCTCCCACCTCCCTCCCCCTCCATTGCTGAAATATACAGTGACTTCAACAAAGGCTCTGAGTGTGTACAGTACCTTGTAATGTTTTGAAAGTGTGGTTTCAGTCCTGATCTACTGCACATGTACACACACCTTATATCTGTCGGCCACCTCTGGCCTTCGTTCTACCACTAGAAACCAGATACGGGATGTGTGTATGAGGGTTGAGAGAGGAGTTCTGTGTTTGTATATGGTACAGGGACCAGCTTGCAGTAGTTACTGTATATCAGTGATCTCCTCCTCTCTCACCTCATCAGAACAGAGGAAGGATCATAGTTCTCTGTGTGTGTGTCTGCTGTTGGAGGCCATGGAGAGAGGGGGATATCAGAGAGAAGGGTGTGTGCTGCTGAGGACTGGGTCATGAAAGGTTACTAGGCTGGTGTTTTGGGTGTTTTGACTTGGGTGCAGGGCTGGGAAATAGGCCTGGAGATGATGACGTTGTAGCATATGGTGTTTAAAGATATTATAATATGGTGATATAGTGTGTGTTGGTTACAGTGGGAGCCCAAAGAAATGACTACAGCTCCGACACGCCACGAGACCATCTACTCCTCTTCTCTCCTTTCAGATGGGAATGTGCTGTGTTGAGCGCTACGTGAAGATATTGATCTACTCTCTGTGCATTCACTATTCTATGGATACGTGTGCGGAAGGATGAATGAGTCATGTTTAGTGTAATGAAAGATCAAATCGAATCTCATAGTTCAAGTTCTGGTGTCAAGGGTAACAGAGAGAAGCTCCTTTCCCTTAAAAGGAAGACAGACAAATGGTAGTGTGAGGCAATACCTCCTGCTGCGCTCTCTCTTTCTCTCTCTCACTCTCTCTCCTGTCAGTGTGAGTAGTGTGAATGTTTGGGTGTATTTGACAATCTCTTATTAGTTTCACTGACGACTAATGGAGTCTAATAAGGGCTTATGTTACGCCAGTCTGTGACAGCTGCTCTGTGACACACACACACACACACACACACACACACACACACACACACACACACACACACACACACACACACACACACACACACACACACACACACACACACACACACACACACACACACACACAGCCCGCCATGAACAGCGACAGCGAGGGGCCATGTGCGCAGCTCGTCCACCAGGCCCCTAGTGTTAACAGACAGATGAGTGTTGGGGGGCCAGTGTAATGTGCGGCGGGTAGCAGAGTGGCTAACGCAGGGAAATGTTTAGGTATCCAGACCTAATTCTCCTAGCAGTGTGTGTTAGTGTAACTCTGAGTACGATGAAGAGAAACGCTTTACTGCTATAGTTCACTGAATATTTAATGGAGTGTGTTTTCTTTGAGAAGTGATGCAGCATCTTCCATTTCTCTTTGCTGTGTGACTGTGTGTGTGTGTGTGTGCGTGTGCATGTGCGTGTGCGTGTGTGTGTGTGTGTGTGTGTGTGTGTGCGTGCGTGTTTTTATGTGTTTGTATAAGCCTCAGAGTGTATTTGAAGGATTTAGTAGAGAATGTGGGGTATTGTATTAAACTGTCATAATTATCCCTTTCCATAGCTCTGTGTGTTTGTTCAGAAATGTGTGTGAAGCTGAGGGATGTTTTCATAGTGAGGCTTCAAAAGAACACAAACACTCCGTCCAGCTACACAGGTTTAGCCTGCTGCCGCCTATGTGTTGTGCTTCAGTGTATATGTGGTGTGTTTCAGTGTATATGTGATGTGTTTCAGTGTACAGTATATGTCTCAGTGTTTACAACGTGTATACACTGTGTATTTGTAGTGTGTTTCGATGTATATGTGGTGTGTTTCAATGTATATGTGGTGTGTTTCAATGTATATGTGGTGTGTTTCGATGTGTATGTGGTGTGTTTCAATGTATATGTGGTGTGTTTCAATGTATATGTGGTGTGTTTCAGTGTATATGTGGTGTGTTTTGGTGTGTATGTGGTGTGTTTCGGTGTGTATGTGGTGTGTTTCAGTGTATATGTGGTGTGTTTTGATGTGTATGTGGTGTGTTTCAGTGTATATGTGGTGTGTTTCGGTGTGTATGTGGTGTGTTTCATTGTATATGTGGTGTGTTTCAGTGTATACAGTATGTGGTGTGCTTCAGTCTATATGTGTGTGTTTCTTTGTGTGTACACACACGTGTGTGCATTGCATTCATTGTCTGCTAGCATTAAGAGCAAAGTTCAATGTACTTAAAGTGCTTTAATGTAACGTTGTCTGAGCACTGAAGGTCACCTCACTCAGGAGGGTCTCACTTCACTGGATCTCAACCTTGTAATAGGCTGTATCTGCTTCAGCCGTAGAGAGATGATGGGTAGACACCTCACCTTATCATGCTAGTAACAAACAGTTGTTCAGTGCAGTTTTGTGGACAGACATTGTCGCCCAGTGGAGAGGAGTGACACTGTCCTCTGGCGTTACAATGGACCAGAGTAGGTGATCTAGCACTGTTTTACTATCAGTGTAAGTCCTACAAACTTAATTTGAGCTTAAAACAGCAAACACAGGCCGCTCAGAATCCAGACGGATGTGTGTGTCACAGTGTGTGTCACAGTGTGTGTGTCACAGTGTGTGTGCGTGTCAGCAGCTGTTCGCCAGTTCCTCTGAGAGAGACGAGGGTTTACATTCCTGTTGGATTTAACAAGACACACAGTCCCCACACACACTAGTCCTTATTACTTATCAGACACACACATGCACTCACACACACACACACATTAACGCACGTACACGCACGCACACACACACACACACACACACACACACACACACACACACACACACACACACACACACACACACACACACACACACACACACACACACACACACACACACACACACACACACACACACACACACACACACACACACACACACACACACACACACACACACACACTGTTCCCAGTTCTGAGCAATATATTGGTGCTGATCTATCGGCTCATGTGATGTTAGCTGTTGTTTCTACCCTGTCTTAGTTTATGTGTACGTGTGTGTGAAAGAAAGAGCACTCTACATTTATCTTTCAGTACCCACTGATACCTCCTCTAGGCTGACACTGGCTTTAGAAGTGATTTTGATGACTGAGAGATTGATTGGTCTCTTCGTCTAAACACTGATGTTCATTAGCCAGATCATCTCCAGATTATCTGTAACACAACAATGGGCCAGTACTGGCTCTCTGTCAATATGGGCTCTGGTCATTATGTAGTTGTAACTGTGTAACGATTTGATCTGTAGATGTTTCGGCATGTTTTGGCTCTTATTTTAGGCTGTGTGTGTGTGTGTGGGGGGGGGGGGTGTTGCCATGGAGGCAAGCAGCAAGACTGCTCACTATTGCTCACACACTATGTGTGTGTTTGTGTGTGTGTTCATGTGTGTTGAGCAGTTTGGGTCTAACAGAATGCCAGCTCAAGCGAGTTCATGCCTAACACAGCGGACACAAAGACAGAAAATACATACACATAGAGGTCACACACTGGCCTTAGTCATACACGTGGCCTTTAGTTTGAGTGATACAGTCTCTGACATGTTTGTGTTGCATTGAAGGCAAGGTTGGGTAGGTTACTTTCTAAATGTAATCCATTACAGTTACTAGTTACCTGTCCAAAATTGTTATTAGTAACGTAACTTTTGGATTACTAAAATTCAGTAACATAATCTGATTACTTTCAGTTACTATTAGATTACTTTCCCCTGAAAAGGTGCTGGTTAGCATTTTTCGTCAATAATCTTGTTCTGAGGACCTCCCGAGTGGTGCAGCGGTCTAAGGCACTGCATCGCAACCGGATACAGACATTTTTTGGTACCCTTCCCCATATCTGTGCCTCGGTACAATCCTGTCTCGGAACGTTACGGACAATTCCTTTGACCTCAGGGCTTGGTTTTTGCATCCACTATCAACTGTGGGACCTTATATAGACAGGTATGTGCCTTTCCAAATAATGTCCAATCAATTGAATTTACCACAGGTGGACTCCAATCAGGTTGTAGAAACATCTCAAGGATGATCAATGGAAACAGAAAGCACCTGAGCTCAATTTCGAGTTTCAGAGCAAAGGGTTTGAATACTTCTAAATAAGGTATTTCGGTTTTCTATTTTTAATACATTTGCAAACATTTCTAGAAATCTGTTTTCGCTTTGTCAATATTGGGTATTGTGTGTAGATTGATAAGGGAAAAAAGTAATTTAATCAATTTCAGAATAAAGCTTTAATGTAACAAAATGTTGAAAAAGTCAAGGGGACTGAATACTTTCGGAATGCGCTGAGGATGAGCCAAATTGTTTTTCCTGAGCATAATCCAAAAATAAAGTACTTATTAGCCTACTCTCTTGTTTAATATTTTTTTGGCATGAAGGATTCTTTGGGCTCATTGCTTCGGCTTAAAAAATAAATACTGCTCTCGGAATGGCATGTTTTGAGAACTACCAAAAACTGCAAGTGAGAAGTTTTTTTGCCAGTATAGAGCAGAAAGGCACAGGGGAGTTTAGAAGGGAGGAACTCCCTCCACATTCTATTTCGTAGGCTAGGATCCGCACTGCAGCTGTTGCTTTCTACTGGCCACAAAAAACAATGATTTATAACCATCTTAAATTTCTTGAATTCAATCATTATTGGGTTAAAATACACTTGCATGTATACATTTGTGAACAGCCATCCACAACAACCACAACCCGTAAGGCGCAAATATCTAATTGAGAGAGCAGCAGTGTGATTCACATCAATGCACTATGAAGATATTAATAATAAGTGATATCCGTATTACCCGTAGGCTACACCACTGCTGTCATCCTTACCTCCAAGTGTTTTATTCAAGTTATCTTTGGATGCCGACAGCAGCCGCACCATTGGAAGACATAGCTTGGACTGTAGCCTACAAAAGCCTATTCCTGCTCTTTTCCCTCGATCCATCAAACACATTTGGTGTGTCATCCTAGTGGTCTCTGCCTTGTGGTCAGACTCGCTCAGATGGAACAAACTCAAACTTGCACCTTTTTTCAATGTTGATTTGAATGTCATTGAGAAAACAGAAAGTTGTCGAATACAATTTTTTGTCACATCATTTCTGAATTCAAAAGTAATCTTAGAAGTAATATGTAATCTGATTACAATATTTTTTCTGGTATCGTAACGTATTCCAGTTAGAGTTGTTTTGTAATCCGTTACACCCCAAACCTGATTGGAGTTACACGCTCAAACACAATGGGTTACTGATTGCCTCGAAGAAAACACACACATTAAAACACTCTGGCACAGACCCTACCAGAGCTACTGGTACTTCTTTCAGCCTCAATGAGGAGCGCTGAGGTGGACTGAAACCGTTTCTGAATTGGTCTAAACTTGTTGGAAATAGTTTGTAATGGACTCACAATGAATGTGGTGATCTTTGGCGGTCTGTAGTGGACTGGAGCAATCTGGAGTCGACCAAATAGGCTGTAGGGGCCTGGCCCAATAGCTCATGGTCCCGGCTATAGAATCACAGTCTAACATGCATGCTTGAATCTTTTTATGTGTGTGTGTGTGTGTGTGTGTGTGTGTGTGTGTGTGTGTGTGTGTGTGTGTGTGTGTGTGTGTGTGTGTGTGTGTGTACATGTGAGTGTGTGTACATGTGGGTGTGTGTGTACATGTGAGTGTGTGTGTACATGTGAGTGTGTGTGTGTACATGTGAGTGTGTGTGTGTACATGTGACTGTGTGTGTGTGTGTGTGTGTGTGTGTGTGTACATGTGTGTGTACATGTGTGTGTGTGTGTACATGGGTGTGTGTGTGTACATGTGTGTGTGTGTGTACACTCACATGTACACGCACACTCACATGTACACGCACACTCACATGTACACACACACTCACATGTACACACATACACGCAAACAAACATGCAGACACACACACACACATGCAAACAAGTGCACGCAAACACACGCAAACACACACACACACACAGACACACACACACACACACACACACACACACACACACACAGACACACACACACACACACACACACACACACACACACACACACACACACACACACACACACACACACACACACACACACACACACACACACACACACACACACACACACACACACACACACACACACACACACACACACACACACACACACACACACACACACACACACACACACACACACACACACACACACACACACACACACACACACACACACACACACACACACACACACACACAGTCCTACTCTACTCCCTAGATCACTATGATTCTTGGTCCTGGTGTTATATAAGTGACAGCATCTCTAGAAGAACATGCACATGTTAGCGCTAGTGATAAAGTTGCTTCAGAACTTCAACCCAGTGCTTCATGCAGTAGAGTGTGTGTGTGTTGTGCTTCTTGCAGTAGATTGTGTGTGTGTTGTGGTTCTTGCAGTAGAGTGTGTGTTGTGGTTCTTGCAGTAGAGTGTGTGTGTTGTGCTCCTTGCAGTAGAGTGTGTGTGTTGTGCTCCTTGCAGTAGAGTGTGTGTGTTGTGCTTCTTGCAGTAGAGTGTGTGTGTTGTGCTCCTTGCAGTAGAGTGTGTGTGTGTTGTGCTTCTTGCAGTAGAGTGTGTGTGTTGTGGTTCTTGCAGTAGAGTGTGTGTGTTGTGCTTCTTGCAGTAGAGTGTGTGTGTTGTGCTTCTTACAGTAGAGTGTGTGTGTTGTGCTTCTTGCAGTAGAGTGTGTGTGTTGTAGTTCTTGCAATAGCGTGTGTGTTGTGGTTCTTGCAGTAGAGTGTGTGTGGTGTGCTTCTTGCAGTAGAGTGTGTGTGTTGTAGTTCTTGCAATCGAGTGTGTGTGTTGTGCTTCTTGCTAGCGTCTTTAACCTCCTCTGTCACGCTGGCTCAGCATTGGGTCCATCTCCTCCTAAGCCTCACTGGCTGGTGAGTGAGTGTAACCTCAGCTGGAGAGAGCATTGTGCATTCAGAGGCAGATCATAGTCTCACAGGGTTTTCACAGCAAGGAGGACTTTTCACTAAGGCTTTTCTAGTGAGGAATAGTGTGGACGTGTGTCTTTGGGATTTGTTATCCTGTATGTGATTTCACCTGGACTGGTTAGGGCTTGACACCTTAGCTAGGAGCGAATGTTGCACTCACCTTTAATAACACACACACATACACACACACCCACACGCACACACACACACACACACACACACCTGGGGCGATTGATTTGTGAGTTGCCCTTCATGCCTGCTCCCATGTCCAATAATTATTATGTATCTCTTTGTGGCTAATTTGTATTACAGGTAGACCACACTGAAGAGGGCTGTGAAGTCGAAACGTCTGTATACACTTTCCCCGATGTGTTGAATAATGAAGTTGACTTCATGCAGCATATTTTTGAGTTCGAACCAATTACACCTCTTTGTTAGCAAAGCCCTGGACTTATATTGTTCCTAAAGCGAGGTCATTTCCCACATGGAAGCTATCAGAGCCTGTGACTCACTCTGTGTGTGTGTGTGTCACTGGTTTCTCTATCAGAGCCTGTGACTCACTCTGTGTGTGTGTGTCACTGGTTTCTCTATCAGTAACAGGGACACTCTCTGGTTATCCTTCACTACCCGACCCAGGGTTGTTTCCATCGTAAACCCTCAGCATGACTGTTTCCATTGACCTAGATGACTCCACCATGGGCCTGATCACACAGAGAATATACCTAGATGACTCCACCATGGGCCTGATCACACAGAGAATATACCTAGATTACTCAACCATGGGCCTGATCACACAGAGAATATACCTAGATTACTCCACCATGGGCCTGATCACACAGAGAATATACCTAGATTACTCAACCATGGGCCTGATCACACAGAGAATATACCTAGATTACTCAACCATGGGCCTGATCACACAGAGAATATACCTAGATTACTCCACCATGGGCCTGATCACACAGAGAATATACCTAGATTACTCAACCATGGGCCTGATCACACAGATAATATACCTAGATGACTCCACCATGGGCCTGATCACACAGAGAATATACCTAGATGACTCCACCATGGGCTTGATTACACAGAGAATATACCTAGATGACTCCACCATGGGCCTGATCACACAGAGAATATACCTAGATGACTCCACCATGGGCCTGATCACACAGAGAATATACCTAGATTACTCCACCATGGGCCTGATCACACAGAGAATATACCTAGATGACTCCACCATGGGCCTGATCACACAGAGAATATACCTAGATGACTCCACCATGGGCCTGATCACACAGAGAATATACCTAGATTACTCAACCATGGGCCTGGATCAGAGCAGCAGAGCTCAGGGTTCCACAAGGTCTAGTCTTCTATCACATACTCTCTCACACCCATCTGACAGGCTTTTCACATACTCTGAAACTAGTACCATTAGTGTGTTAACAGCTTTAGGTATACTCTGAGACCGTATTACCAAAACCTACCATTTCTGACATCCAACTCTCCATGGCGTAAGTAAAGGAGATTGATATATCGTGATCTGTGTCCGATCGATAACTCTCCTCCAGCCATCATATTTGTGTTGAGACAGAGTTCAGATAAATCCCTCACAGTGACTGTAGACTAAATCTGAGTGTATTCTGCTGTGTGTGTGAAAGAGTGCTTTTGAGGGGAATGCAGATGGCAAGATGCCCCAAACACAGAAAATAAACAGCAACAGGCACAAACCCCTCCAGAGATATTTGACTTTTTGAGAATCCTCTCAACCCCATTCTACCGAAGCAAACTAATTAAAGTATTTGCAGCCCACAGCAACAACACTGTCTCCAGTCTGCAGTGGCTGGGGGGGCTCCAGAGGGAGAGAGAAGCTGTCTACGGTACATAACACAGAGTTCAGATCCCAAACATAGAGGTTTTATTAAACACTTCATTCAGCCAGTCTAAACCAGGAATACACCACTGGGAGGAGAAAACAGAACATTAGTCTCCAGGCAACACCAGTGTGTGTGTGAGGGCCCCTGGCCCCCTGCCCCAGTGTTGCCTGTCTCTAGATCCTGGGCCAAGCCCCATACACAAGAGGAGGGCTTATTCAATATTTGATCAGGTTATCTTCCAGAAAAGGCTGACAGGGCTTGGGGCTAGACAGTAGGCCAGGCAGTACCTCTCTACAGCAGGCTCTGGTTCTCTGGTTCCTATGGTGCTGTTGACTTCAAAGCTGCTAACTACAGGCCAGGAATGCATCACTGGCCCGGGAGAGGTTTTGCGAGGGAGAAGGAGAAGGGAGAGGGTAGAAAGAGAGGGGTGGAGGGGTTCCAGATAGAGATGTGAGGGGGGGGGGGTATTTGGGGAGACCCCCAGTGCTGCGTGGGGTGCAGGTTAGAAGTGGGGGTGACAGAGATGGGTGAGAGTGGTGTAGCTATGACAGCAGGACAAGAGACAGGTAAGAGGGAGACAGGGGAAGGTAAGAGGTAGACAGGTAAGAGGGAGACAGGTAAGAGGGGGACAGGGGAGGGTAAGAGGGAGACAGGTAAGAGGGAGACAGGGGAGGGTAAGAGGGAGACAGGTAAGAGGGAGATGGGAGGGTAAGAGGGAGACAGGTAAGAATGAGACAGGTAAGAGGAAGACAGGGGAGGGTAAGAGGGAGACAGGGGAAGGTAAGAGGGAGACAGGTAAGAGGGAGACAGGTAAGAGGGAGACAGGGGAGTGTAAGAGGGAGACAGGTAAGAGGGAGACAGGGGAGTGTAAGAGGGAGACAGGTAAGAGGGAGACAAGGGAGTGTAAGAGGGAGACAGGTAAGAGGGAGACAGGTAAGAGCGAGACAGGTAAGAGTGAGACAGGTAAGAGGTAGACAGATAAGAGGTAGACAGATAAGAGGTAGACAGATAAGAGGGAGACAGATAAGAGGGAGACAGGTAAGAGGGAGACAGGTAAGAGCGAGACAGGTAAGAGGTACACAGATAAGAGGGAGACAGATAAGAGCGAGACAGGTAAGAGGTAGACAGATAAGAGGTAGACAGATAAGAGGGAGACAGGTAAGAGGGAGACAGGTAAGAGGGAGACAGGTAAGAGGGAGACAGATAAAAGACAGTACTGTGCAGCAATCTTCATCGACCTTGCCAAGGCTTTCGACTCTGTCAATCACCATATTCTTATCGGCAGACTCAGTAGCCTCGGTTTTTCTAATGACTGCCTTGCCTGGTTCACCAACTACTTTGCAGACAGAGTTCAGTGTCAAATCAGAGGGCATGCTGTCCGGTCCTCTGGCAGTCTCTATGGGGGTGCCACAGGGTTCAATTCTCGGGCCGACTCTTTTCTCTGTATATATCAATGATGTTGCTCTTGCTGCGGGCGATTCCCTGATCCACCTCTACGCAGACGACACCATTCTGTATACTTCCGCCTCGTCCTTGGACACTGTGCTATCTAAACTCCAAATGAGCTTCAATGCCATACAACACTCCTTCCGTGGCCTCCAACTGCTCTTAAACGCTAGTAAAACCAAATGCATGCTTTTCAACCGTTCGCTGCCTGCACCCGCACGCCCGACAAGCATCACCACCCTGGATGGTTCCGACCTAGAATATGTGGACATCTATAAGTACCTAGGTGTCTGGCTAGACTGTAAACTCTACTTCCAGACTCATATCAAACATCTCCAATCTAAAATCAAATCTAGAGTCGACTTTCTATTCCGCAACAAAGCCTCTTTCACTCACGCCGCCAAACTTACCCTAGTAAAACTGACTATCCTACCGATCCTCGACTTCGGCGATGTCATCTACAAAATAGCTTCCAATACTCTACTCAGCAAACTGGATGCAGTTTATCACAGTGCCATCCATTTTGTTACTAAAGGACCTTATACCACCACCACCACCCATGGCCCTGGACTAGAGGTCATGACCCACATAACCCTGGACTAGAGGTCATGAACATAACCCTGGACTAGAGGTGATGGACATAACCCTGGACTAGAGGACTGAATGGCAAACCCATGTTGATGAACATAACCCTGGACTAGAGGTCATGAACATAACACTGGACTAGAGCTGATGGACATAACCCTGGATCTAGAGTTGATGAACATAACCCTGGACTAGAGGTCATGAACATAACCCTGGACAGAGGCTGATGGACATAACCCTGGACTAGAGGTCTGAGTTGATGAACATAACCCTGGACTAGAGGTCATGAAGTGATAACCCTGGACTAGAGGTCATGAACATAACCCTGGACTAGAAGTGATGGACATAACCCTGGACTAGAGTTGATGAACATAACCCTGGACTAGAGGTCATGAACATAACCCTGGACTAGAGGTAATGAACATAACCCTGGACTAGAGGTGATGAACATAACCCTGGACTAGAGGTGATGAACATAACCCTGGACTAGAGGTGATGAACATAATCCTGGACTAGAGGTCATGAACTTAACCCTGGACTAGAGGTGATGGACATAACCCTGGACTAGAGTTGATGAACATAACCCTGGACTAGAGGTGGACTAGAGGTCATGAACATAACCCTGGACTAGAGGTTTGAGGTGACTAGAGGTCATGAACATAACCCTGGATTAGAGGTGATGAACATAACCCTGGACTAGAGGTGATGAACATAACCCTGGACTAGAGGTCATGAACATAACCCTGGACTAGAGGTCATGAACATAACCCTGGACTAGAGTTTATGAACATAACCCTAGAGGACTAGAGGTGATGAACATAACCCTGGACTAGAGTTGATGAACATAACCCTGGATTAGAGGTGATGAACATAACCCTGGACTAGAGGTGATGAACATAACCCTGGACTAGAGGTGATGAACATAACCCTGGACTAGAGGTCATGAACATAACCCTGGACTAGAGGTCATGAACATAACCCTGGACTAGAGTTTATGAACATAACCCTGGACGAGAGGTGATGAACATAACCCTGGACTAGAGTTGATGAACATAACCCTGGATTAGAGGTGATGAACATAACCCTGGACTAGAGGTGACCCTGAACATAACCCTGGACTAGAGGTCATGAACATAACCCTGGACTAGAGGTCATGAACATAACCCTGGACTAGAGGTTATGAACATAACCCTGGACTAGAGGTCATGAACATAACCCTGGACTACAGGTCATGAACATAACCCTGGACTAGATGTGATGGACATAACCCTGGACTAGAGGTGATGAACATAACCCTGGACTAGAGGTCATGAACATAACACTGGACTAGAGGTCATGAACATAACCCTGGACTAGAGGTCATGAACATAAC